>NC_026477.1:5762753-5895058 GCF_000240135.3 Fusarium graminearum PH-1
ATCTCAGCGCTGAGCTCCATGTGGTGGAATCGATTCATCATCCTAGCAGCTCTCGTCATTGTTTCCAAATTCACAGAGGATCCTCAGGATGCTTCTCAGTATTACTGCAAGGTGTGGGGACGTGGCATGTGGTCTCACCAGCAGCTCAATGCCACTGAGCGATGCATCATGGAGAACCTCAACTACCGCATCATGCCCCTTTGCGAGGATGATTGCCTGACGGATGCCATGGTCGACATGCAACTCGCTGCCCAGCAGCAGCCTGACTGGGAGCTCAATGAGTACATGCCCATGGATAGCGATGAGGAGAGCGACGATGGAGCAAACATCAGCCACTACATGCCGAGTCACTCTCGTTCAAAGACTCTCGGCTCAGGCTCAGCAGTCTTGGGACTAGGTCTCTCACTCACTCCAGTCGATACTCCAACAGCCGAGGTCAATCACGCGACTACCCCGCAACCATCGGGGCTCTGCAACGACTACTTCAACCATTACCAGGCACAAGATAATTGAAAAAAAGGAAGAAGGGCGTTTTCTGACTTTGGGCATTAACGAGGCGTTACCGTGGATACCAACTCATTTAGCGATTGTTTGTGGATTTGGACTTGATCCGGCGTGATATGCATACGCATCCTATCTATTGTGTCGTTTTGGGAATCTGTCCCTGTTTTTTTATTCTTTTCACACCCTAATCGGGAGGGATTATAGGGTGAAAATAGCATTCTACGGACATTTAAGTTTCTATTATCAAGGAACAGGTTATTGGCATTGGCCGTTTTCATTGGCGCGGGCCTGGATGGATGGGTATAGCAACCATGGAGGCTAGAAGTACACATACCCCTTTCCGTATATTCTAGTCGATCAATACATATTGTAATGTTCTATAAATGGCATACTCGGTTCCGTCTCCCGCTCTTGGCGCACGTTCCAATGTCAAATATCAGGCGATATGGTGCCAACATTCCTCGCCAGTATCCACCTCCTTGCTGCCCATGTCTCATTCAAGGTTCACCGTAGCCAAAAGCTCGTGATATGATTTCGATAAATCACTAGATTATGCCAAGGATTGATGGTCCGGCAATTGATGCCGGCTTTGTGATTATATCTAATCTATTCTGTGTTATCGTCGAAGCAAGATGTAGATATCCGTGGTGTATGACTGAATTGGTGCCGCTCCTCAGATACTAATTTTAGGCTCTTGCGACGAAGGATGAACTTTCGGTTATTAAATGAATCATTTCATTATTTCTCCCAGTGACTTTGGTAATGACTGAACACTCCGATATATCACTACGTCAAGGACTCAATCTTTTCAACTTCCACTCTTCCGACTCGGCTCCCTCCTCCTTCTCATACACAAACCGATCGTGAAGTCTGCTCTCCCTCCCCTGCCAAAACTCAATCCTGTCGGGAATAACCCTCAAACCGCCCCAGAAGTCAGGTACGGGAATCTTCTCCTGCCCTTCAAATCGCTGCTCAACGTCCTTCACCCACCCCTCCAGCTGTTTGCGTCCATCGTCATCTTCACCCTGCGGCTCGAGTACTTGACTCTGTTTGCTGGCCCACGCACCGATCCTGCTCCCCCTCGCACGCGTGTCGTAGTACTTCTGACTCTCCTCCTTTGAGATTCTCTCCACACGTCCCTCAACGTGAACCTGGCGCTGCAGAGCTTCCCAGAAGAAGAGCATTGCCACGCGCGGGTTGGACGCTATGTCTGCCGACTTGCGTGAGGTGCCGAGGTTGGTGTAGATGACGAATCCTCGGTTATCGAGCTCCTTGAGATAGACAGTGCGAGATGAGATGCGACCCGAAGGAAGAGAGGCAGTGGATAGGGTGCATGTCTCTGGGTGTTCGACACCAGAATCGTTTTCCTGGGCACGCGAGAACCAAGAATGGAACTGGGGGATGGGAGATTCCGAGTTAAGCTGAGAGCGTACAAGAGTGCCCTTTGTGAACTGCTCTGCCTGGCCTGTAGCTTGATGACCCGCAGGGGCAACTATGAAATGTTAGCCGAGAGTAGAAGTGAAGCAGAGTCATGATAGTCATGGTCACGTAGGAGGGGTAAGAATACTGTTACATACAGATGAGCTTCGAGGTATCTGCTGAATGAAGAGCCATTTTTGCAGTGGAAAAGAATCTAACGCTGGTGTTTAGTGTCAGAAGACGCATTGATTGATTTATATATGAATCTGTTCGCTGTGAAAGATCATGCGATAGGATTAGGTTGACTCACAAATGACCTCTGAGGCATATGATGAGATGGGATGTTTAAGAGGGAAAAAGGTACGTACTGTGTAGTACGCAGTGGAGTCATGACATCTTCGAAGGCCTGTCTTGAACCTTTTTGTAGGGTGACATTTGAACATGCAGGAACAGAAAGAAGATGCAAGAAGTGACCAACAAGTCTTATTCACGCAAGGATGATAACCCGGCAATAGCCATCATGAAAGACTATAAGCAAATAGCTACTCCTTGATATAGTAAAAACACCAAACAGACAAAACACAAACAAACACAATACACGACACAGAACAGACGGAACGCACAGATAAAGTAATTAAGTAATAACATTAAATAAACGTATACGATACGTATACGACGTACATACATATAATATACATAACGTACATAACTCATACGCAACGACGTGAGTCGCGTTTACACATTCTATAACATCAATGATCGTTCACGGTCATAATCCGGAATGCTTGCTAACGCACGCAATTTTCTATCCGGCTTTCAAAAAGCAAATATTACAAATTCCCAACCCAAAAGAAACAGAGAAACCCTGTCATGAAACTTTTCCAAACCCATCCATCACATAATTTACGAATCAGCCATAACCAGCGCCAACAAAGCCATGCGGCAGTAGAGGCCATAGCGCATCTGAGTAACTTGTTAGCAAATATGATTGGTAAAACTTGGGAGGCATGCTTACCTGTCGGAAGTACGCGGCCCTCTGGTCAAAGTCAACCTCCTCAGCAACTTCTTCGTTGCGAGGAAGGGGGTGCATGACAATGCAAGAGCTCTTGGCATGCTTGAGCGAAGCGTTGTCCACACGGTAAGAGTTCTTGACTTGCTGATACTCCTCCTCAGTGGGGAAACGCTCCCGCTGCACACGTGTGCAGTACAAGACGTCACTGCGGGCCAGGATCTCAGGAGTAAGAGTCTCAGACTCGCAGAGAAGTTGGCCGGAAGCGACGAGCTGCTCTCGGACCTTGGGGGGCAGAGCCAAGGACTTGGGAGCAACAAGTTGGACCTGGACTTGGTAGTGTCGGAGCAGGTACACAAGAGAGTGCACAGGTCGGCCGTAGAGAAGGTCACCAAGGAAGGTGATGGTCAAGCCCTGGACGGTACCCAACTCCTCACGGATGGTGAAGAGATCGAGGAAGGCCTGGGTGGGGTGCTCCTTGCTGCCGTTGCCACCGTTGATGACAGGGACAGGGCTGTACTTCTCGGCAACGTGGACGCTAGACTCCTCGGGATGGCGGAGGACAACAGCATCACCGTAGCAAGCCAGAGTGCGGAGGGTGTCCTGGAGAGTCTCACCCTTCTTGACGGAAGAGTGAGAGGTGGAGATGGCGATGGTGCGGCCACCAAGACGCTGCATAGCAGCATCGAACGACGCCGAGGTGCGAGTAGAAGGCTCGTAGAAGAGCGTGGTCAACAGGCGACCTCGGAGGATGTTCAAGACACCCTCACGCTGAACACCAAGACGCATCTCCTGTGCAACAGTGAAGAGCAGATGGAGATCAGCTCGGCTGTAGGCCTTGACGGACAGAACGTGAGTGTTCTTGAACGACGAAGGTCGAGCCAGAAGCTGCTGGAGCGAGGAGCTGACCATAGGCTGGGGCTGCAGACCAGGGGCGAGCTCACCAACAGGGGCAGCATCAGAATCCACACCACGAAGGCGGTTCAGAGGCTGGAAGTTGGCCAGCATAGAAAGGCGACGGTCTCGTGGGGAGTCTGTGGCCTGGGCAATTGAGGTGGTAGGCTTGGTGGGAGGCGACATAGGAGGAGCAATGTGTGAAGACATGTCCTTGCCCTGAGGCGAGACCTTCAGGACCTCACCGTCGAGGCAGACGGTGGTGTTCTGGAAAGTGACTCGCTGAACAGAGCCGCGCATGACACGGCCCTCAAAAGGAGACCAGAAGTTGCCAGGAGCCAAGTTGTAAGGGCGGTCAATCTCGGCCTCAATGGTAGTTCCAGACTGCTCGTGGAGCTCAAAGATCTCCATGGGGTTGGTGTAGAGACGGTCCTTGATGTCATCGACAGTAAGGCGACCCTCAGCAACAGAGGTCAGGAGAAGAGGCAGAGCATCGTAGATACCCATGTGAGGATCACCCTTGTGGCCGAGAGAAGTGGCCAGGCGGTAAGGGAGACTGCCAATGGAGAAGACATCGATGGTGGACAAGTGCGCCCAAAGAGCCTTCTGGTCAACAGCGGTAGGAAGACGCTCGCACTCGGGGTACTCGTCGCGAGAGAGGTAAAGCGAGTAGATGGAAACATCGCAAGTAACCTGTAGACCCTTAGCCTTGCTGAGAGCGATCAGCTTGATATCGTCCTTGTTGGTAACCGAAGTGACGTGGATGCGACGGTTGTGAAGGCTGGCGAGCAAAAGAATGGAGGCCAGATCGGTCAGCTTGGCATCAGTGACAATTGGCTTGTGGTTAGGCCAAGAGTCGAAGTGAGCAGTGACAGCAGCGACCTTACTGATGTTGCCAGAGAGGTGGTTGAAAGGAATGAAGAGAGATCCAACCTCGCCAGTAACATGGCTGATCTGGTCAGCGTTGTCTGAAGTAGCAGCGACAGAGAAGTTGTAATCGCAGTAGCCACCTCGTCGGCTGTTCTGCTGAGCAGTGTTGAGAGTGAGGGCATCAGTGATGGCACCATCGACACCCAGAGGCATAACTCGGATCATGCTGAAACCGGCAGAGATGGACGCCTGGGTAACGGTCTGAATGTCGTCGCTGTTGGCAGAAGCAATACCAGGAACGAAAGCAGCGATGTTGATAAGACCAGGCAGAACAATGGTTCGGTGGCTGGTCTGGTAATCGCGCTTGGAAACCTCCAGCTCAAAGTGGCGGGCAATGGCCTCGACGAGGATCTTGGCGTTCTTGACGTTGGTGACAAGAGGAATCTGGTAATCAACAGCCATACGACGAGTCTGGTATCCCTTACTCATGTAGTTGGCAGGACGGCGGTACTTGTTGTTGGAAGGCAAGTTGATGTACAGATCGATGGTGTTCTTTGCCAAATGCTGGGTGAGCGAGAACTCGGAGCTACGGTCCTCCTCCTTGCCAAGAACCTCAAGGTACTGGCACTGAACGCCATGCTCCTGGAGGAAATCGGCGGTACCGGAAGTAGCAAACAGCTTGTAACCAAGCTTCTCAAGCTTCTGCACAGAAGGAAGCATCTCACGCTTGTCCTTGTAAGAACCAATAGACAGGAGAATGTTCTTCTTGGGGATCTTGAAGCCAGTAGACATCAAAGCCTTGAGGTAGGCCTCGTTCTTGTCAACACCGAAACAAGCAACCTCACCAGTAGAGGCCATCTCAACACCCAGAACAGGATCAGCGCCAGAAAGACGGGAGAAACTGAACTGAGGCACCTTAACACCAACACAGTTGGGGGCAAGATCAGTAGGAGGGTAAGCCTGGAAAGGCTGGCCCATGATAGCCTTGGTAGCCATCTCAATCAGATCAACACCCATAACCTTGGACACGAAGGGGAACGAACGCGAAGCACGAACGTTACACTCAATAACCTTGATGTCGTTGTCCTTGGCAATGAACTGAATGTTGAAAGGACCAGTGACGTTGAGAGCGGCACCAATCTTGCGAGTGGCCTCCTCAATACGCTGGATAGTGGTAGCCTCCAAATCCTGAGGAGGCAGGATAAGGGTAGCATCACCAGAGTGAACACCAGCGTTCTCGACGTGCTCAGAGACGAAGTGACCAATAACCTTACCGTCCTTAGCAACAGCGTCCATCTCAATCTCCTTAGCGTTCTCAATGTACTTGGTAATAACGACAGGGTGGTCTCGAGAAACCTCAACAGCCTGGTCCAAGTAGTTCTTCAAATCCTTCTCAGAGTAAACCGTGTTCATAGCAGCACCAGAAAGAACATAAGAAGGTCGAACCAGAACAGGGTACGAAACCGCGTTACAGAAGTCCTGAGCCTCACTGAAGCTTGTAAGCTCCTTCCAAGTAGGCTGATCAACCTCAATACGATCCAACATACGAGAGAACTTGTATCGGTTCTCCGCATTGTCAATCATCTCAGGAGAAGTACCAAGCACCTTGACACCAGCACGGTGCAGAGCCAATGCAATATTGTTAGGTGTCTGTCCACCCATAGCACCCAAAATGCCACTCGAGTTCTCCAGCTGATAAATATCAAGAACAGTCTCAAGAAGAATGTTCTCAAAGTACAGCTTATCTGCTTCATCGTAGTCGGTGCTGACGGTCTCCGGATTAAAATTGACCATTATAGTCTTAAATCCTGAAGCGCGGAGTGTTCTGATGGCTCTGACTGAACACCAGTCGAATTCGACGGATGAACCGATGCGGTAGACACCGGAGCCGAGGACCATGACACCGTGGTCGTCGAAGCTGACGTCATGCTCGGAGGCGTTGTAGGTCATGTAGAGGTAGTTTGTGAAGGCAGGGAACTCTGCGGCGACGGTATCGATTTGCTTGACGAAGGGCTGGATGCCGGCCTCGAGACGCAAGCGACGGACGGCAATCTCGTTGGAGCTCCAGAACTTGGCGAGCTGACGATCGCTGAAGCCGAGACGCTTGGCCTGGAGGAGGATGGAGGGGCTGGAGGTGATGTCGGTGGTGCTGTAGCCGGTCATGCGCTTGGAGAAGTCGCTGAGACCCTTGAGCTTGGTGAGGAACCACTTGTCGATCTTGGTAAGCTCCCAGATCTTGTCGACGGTGTATCCTTCGTGCATGGCGTTGGCAATGGCAAACAGACGTTGGTCAGAGGGGGTCTGGAGCTCGTCCTCAATGCTCATGAGGGCCTCGGTGTCGTTGAAGCCCAGATTGTGGGGGTCGATGGCACGGATCGCCTTCTGGATGGCTTCCTCGAATGATCGACCGATGCTCATGACCTCACCAACACTCTTCATAGAAGAACCAAGCTGGGTAGACACACGAGTGAACTTCTTGAGATCCCATCGGGGCATCTTGACCACGCAGTAATCGAGCGAGGGTTCGAAGCAGGCACAGGTGGACTTGGTGACTGAGTTCTTGATCTCCTTGAGAGGAATGTTGAGACCAAGCTTGGCAGCGATAAAGGCCAGAGGGTAACCGGTGGCCTTGGAGGCGAGAGCTGAAGATCGGGACAGACGGGCATTGACCTCGATAATGCAGTACTCGCGGGAGAAGGGGTTCAGGGCATACTGAATGTTGCATTCTCCGACGACGCCGAGGTGGCGAATGACATTGACGGCTGTTGTTCGCAGCATGTTGTAGTCCTCATCGGACAAAGTCTGGGAGGGGGCGACAACGATAGAGTCACCAGTATGGATACCGAGGGGATCGAAGTTCTCCATGTTACAAACGGTGATACAGTTGTCCTGAGCATCACGGACAACCTCGTACTCGATCTCCTTCCAGCCCTTCATACTGCGCTCAATAAGAACTTGGGGACTGGCGGCGAAAGCCTTGTTGCAGAGCTCCATGAGCTCATCCTCGTTGTTGGCGAAACCACTGCCGAGCCCACCGAGGGCATAGGCGGCACGCACGATGACGGGGAAACCAATGTCCTTGACGGCGTGCATAGCCTCGTCAATGTTGTTGGCAGAAGCCGACTTGGCGCACTTCTCGCCGATGGAGTCCATGCTGCGGGCAAAGAGCTCACGATCCTCGGTGGTGATGATAGTGTCAATGGGGGTACCAAGGACCTTGACACCGAGGGACTCGAACTCGTCCTTGAGCTGGATACCGACCTGGAGGGCAGTCTGTCCACCAAAGGTGACATAGATGGCATCGGGACGCTCGTACTGGATGACCTTGCGGACGAAGTCGGCGTTGACAGGAAGGAAGTAAACCTTGTCGGCCAAACCCTTGGAGGTCTGGATAGTGGCGATGTTGGGGTTGATGAGGACGGTGTAGATGCCCTCCTCCTTCAAGGCCTTGATGGCCTGGCTACCAGAGTAATCAAACTCACCAGCCTGACCAATGCTGAGACCACCACTGCCGAGAACAAGGACCTTGCGGACCGAGACGCGAGGGTGGAGAGCCTCGTTCTCCTCAATGGTGCCGCCAGGGAAGTGGACGGGGGTCTTGAGGAGCTCAGGCTTCTCGGCGCAGTTGGCCATGGTGTTGATGAAAACATCGAAGAGGAACTCGGTGTCGCGAGGACCGGGAGTGCTCTCGGGGTGGAACTGCACACTGAAGTAAGGCTTCTCAGTGTGGTAGATACCCTCGTTGCTGCCGTCGTTGGCGTTGACGAAAAGCTCCTTCCAGCCGTTGGTCAGGCTGTCGGTATCGACGGCGAAACCGTGGTTCTGAGAAGTGATGTGACACTTGCCAGTGACCATGCTGGTGCAAGGAATGTTGTGGCCTCGGTTACCGAACTTCATCTTCTTGGTGGTGGCACCAGCAGCACGGGCGAGGAGCTGGTGACCCAAGCAGATACCAAAGACGGGGATCTCGTTCTTCTCGAGGACGGAAGCGATGTTCTTGACGGTGTTCTCGAGGACGGCGGGGTCACCGGGACCGTTGGAGAGGAAGAGACCATCGAATTCGTCAATGGCGCTGGCAATATCGTAGTCCCAGGGGCAGACAAGGACTTCGACACCACGCTTGAGGAAGCACCTCAGCTGGTTGAACTTCATACCGACATCGAGGCACAGAACACGGATAGTACGCCCTGACGGGTGCTTACGGGCGACCGATTGAGGTGGCTTGTAGAGCTTAGGCTCCTTAATGGACACTACATAAATAATGAGCATGCGTCTCCAAGTACGAAACGCTAGAGGACTCACCTTCTTGCACCAAGTTCTTGTTGTTGGGGTTGACCCATTCGACCTGCTCAAAGTGGTCGAGAGGGAGAGCAGCCAAGGCACCATCGACTTGGCTGGTGACAGCGCCGTTGGTAACGCCGCGCATCTCAAGGCGCATCTTTCCAAGCATGCTACCCTTCTCACGGATCTTCTTGGTCAAGGCACGGGTGTCGACGCCGTACATGGCAGGAACACCCTGCTCCTTGAGCCATGTGCCGAGAGAAGATGTGGCAAGGAAGTGAGAGAAGTCCTCGCCAGCATATGAAGCTGTGACGAGACCGGCAATGTGGATCTGGTTAGACTCAAAGTGAGCAGGCAGGTCGCCCAGGAGCTCATCCATGGCCTCGCGCGAGGGAACACCATAGTTTCCGACGAGGGGGAAAGTGATAACGAGGATTTGACCTCGGTATGAGGGATCTGTCACAGACTCGGGATAGCCCACCATGCCTGTTTGGAAGACCAGCTCTCCAGCAATGCTCTTCTGGGCACCAAAGCTGTAACCTTGGAAGGTGGAGCCATCCTCAAGCTCGAGGCAGACGAGGCCATCGTCCTCGGCGCCAAACTGACGAGCAGAGGCGGGAGGTTGAGGAACCAAAGCCATTGTATTGTTTGTGATATAAAACTGAAACAAAAAAGAGAGAAAGAGCTTCTGTGCTGGATGATGATATCAACCAAGACCCAGATAAACGCGGGGCACGAAACGTCGTGGAGGGGTCGCCGCGGGAGGACAGGGAGATTGCGAGCGACGGGCCGGCAAGTTAACTCGTTTTCAGAGCTACCCTGATAAGGTCAGAAGCTACCTCGCAATCATTAGCCTCAGCAAAGAGTTGCGGAAGAAGAGGATGCTGGAAGAGCGAGGGTTTGGGGAGGAGGAGGAGGAAGAAGAAGAGGTTCTTGACGAAAGCGGCCCTGGGAAACTTTTTTTTTTATCGCTTGGCTTGACTGTCTTACAAGGTGCTCCCCGCTGTGGGTTTATGAGACGTTTGATTGGCCAATTCAGCAGCAGTTCCCTAATGGCGTCCAATTATAGCATCCCATTAATACCTGCAGGGACACTAAAATGCCCCGCCATGCCTTGGCCGAACCTCACAAGCCTCTCCACAAGCTGCGCAACAGCCTTTCATCATGAGTGATCGACCATGAGAGATGGTTGGACTTTGAGCCTCGAGAGTGGGTTTATTAGATCAGCGGTCAGGGTTAAGCCGCTCCGACAAGATGGCCATGGAAGAGCACAAGCTGGCAGGTGGCGGGGAGGCTTGATATGGCTCCGGTAACGGAAGAATCGTCTCTGATCGAGGCATGAAGTTGTCATGACAAGGTCTGTGGTACCGAGACAAAGCCATGTCTGACATTGTCATGCATGCAGCACACAGCGAACCGTTCCGGAAGCTACAAAAAGAGTGCGTTGACAGGGTTCTGTTCATTTTCACTGTTAAAACCTAATCTGCGCGCTGTAAAATCTTGGAAATATCGGCAACCAACCACCCCCAAGATCCCATCAAGAGCTCGAGCCCAGGGCGGCAGTGAGAAAAAGCCGCGCCGTATCACAGGCTAAAATTTAAAATAAAAAAAAACTAAAAAAAAAACTCCACTCATCATCCACCTCCACAGCGTGAGAGAGAAAAAAAAGATTTTTTTACTTCAACTGTGCTGTCATTGGGCTAACTAGCCTGGCTTCCAGTCCACTTTGAATCTTAGTTTCACCCGAGTCGTTCAGATGCATTGAAAAACTTGACTGCAGAGTCTCAGGGATGAAATTTCAGTCAGTTTTATTACGTAGTTTGTCATTCTAGGCTAGTTCTTGGGTCCATTGGTTTTTGTACCCCAAAGTTTAAGTCAAGTTTTCTACTTACTGGGCCCATGTATGTATGTAGTCAAGTTAGCTTGTGGGCATGAGATGAGGCTCGTGCCACGCGAACACATGGCCATGTCGTATAATGTAAAAAGAGATATCACTGTTGGAAGAGCCTTCAATCAAAAACTGAAGAGCCAGAAACTGATGTACCGGCCCCTATACGATAATGGTGTTAACGTTCACGACTGATAAGATTCATCGGACTGGACAAAGTTGTACGACTGTTGTTCACAATGTACAATTGGTATTTCAAACTGGACCATCGAGGAAATACCTTCAATATAATAATTTTAATAACCGTCCATTAGTTCCTTCATAAAGTCCTTTGATATGCAAATGAAATCACCACCGTCAGACAGATACAAGCTCATCATTGTGCAAACGCTTCTCAGGCAACGCTGTTCTTGCAGTTAAATTCCACCCGAGTTCCATATCCTTCAAGCTTTTCAAACCAAGCCAGTAACATTCATTATACTGAAACAATATGCAAATGCTATTCTTTGAAGAATGAAACACAACAACCCAACCAGCGAAGGGGAAGTACTCCTGTCTGAAATGTCTATAACCCATCAATGTACACCTTGCTATCTTTTTTTAAAATCAATCTGGCCATGTCCAGCTATGGCATTGGAGGTGCCCCCATATTGGTCATCTTTGGTGTCCTTTGAGCTGTGGGACTGGCCTGGCTTCCCATCATGTTGCCAGGCTTTTGTCCACCCTGTGCGTTCGCACGGAAAACGGGCTCTTTCTTAGGATCGAACCCGGGAAAGGCGGCTTGTAATCTCGAGTAGAGGTCCTTAATACTATTGTTTCGCTCTTCGCGGTCTGCCACTGGGTCGATATTGTTCTCTATGCCTTCAATTTCTGGAGGCCGGAGTTTGGCAGAAAGATTTAGGGGTGGTGCGTTGAGATATGCTGGGCAAGGTGGAACTTTAACCTCGGGCTTTCGGTCTGCAAGTGCCGCCATATAAGATAAGTTTGCCTGCAATCGCCTCATACATCTAAGGAGTACTGTTAGTCATTTAACAAAACTTCAAATGAAAAGGCTTACTGAAGATAATCATGCTGTAGCTGCGCTTCCTCCTCTGACGGCTTGTTGTCTCCCGGAATTCCAGCCGCAGCGCTTTCTTTCTTCAACTTCTTTTGCGTCTCCTGGATTTGAATCGATTCGTACAGAAGTTCATGGTTGATGTCCAATAACAAAGCAAAACGTTCCTTGTCGCGGGATTCTGTTCCAGGACTTAGTGGTACAGCGGCTGATGAGCTGCCATTCACGGCTTGCCCCTGGTTTGAGAAAGTTGGAGTCTGAGGTGTTGTTAAAGCCGAAGGCGGTTGTTGTTGCTGGACCTGTCCCTGCATTTGCCCCTGCGGTTGCTGGGGCTGTTGCTGCTGTAGTTGTGGAGGTTGCGACTGTTGTCGTTGTTGCTGCTGTTGCTGGTGGTTTGTGGGAGTTTGACTCTGCGGTGGCTGCTGGGGAGTCGGGAATTGGCCCTGTTGAGATGGCAAGGCATTGTTTGGTGTCCCTTGTGCTGCGCTTGGGGGTCTCTGCGGAGTAGAGACCTGGCCCATACCAGCGGCGTTAGCAGCTTGCTGCTGCTGCTGCTGCTGCTGCTGCTGTTGCGCCTGTGCCTGTGCCTGTGCCTGTGCCTGCGCTTGTGCCTGCGCTTGTGCCTGCGCTTGTGCCTGCGCTTGTGCCTGTTGCTGTTGCTGTTGCTGTTGCTGTTGTTGTTGTTGCTGTTGCTGTTGCTGTTGCTGTTGCATTCGCTGCATCATATGGGGTTGTTGGGGCATACCGCCCTGGTTCATCGGAAAGCCTTGCATGCCTCCACCCATCATATAGTTTGGCGTGAAGCTTTGAGGAGCGACCGAGGAGGGAACGACTTGGCCGTACGGGTTACCGGAGAATTGCTGCTGAAATCCTGCCACTGTGCACAACATGTCAGCCACTGAAGATGGAAGTGATAAATAGCGTTGCGTCGCGTCAGGTTATGGTTTGCGCCGCGCTTTCTGCCAGTCGCGCAATTGCCCCGACATCGTCAAAAGGCTTCTGGCGTCGAATACAGTCTTCACGACAAGCGCGTGCTCAAGGGCTTGGTCGAGTGTCGCGTGCGAATATAGAGATTGGACCTACTTTGACTATTGGCAGCCATATGTTGCATGCCTGCGTTGGGCATCATACCTCCAGGACCACCAGCCATCATTTGAGGATTCGCGCCAGGATTAAAGCCTCCCTGCGGAGCCATACCGGCGAACTGCTGCTGCTGGTTATACATCATCTGTTGAGCGGCTGGCTGAGCTCCAGATTGCTGCTGTGGGGCAGGGTTGTTGAAAGAGGGAGCAGCATTGTTGCCAAAGTTGTAGCCGGCGGAGTACATGACGGGCGTCAAAGGCGTCAGTGTAGCGCTTCAGGCGGCAGCGCTTGATGGGCTGGGCTGGGCTGGGCTAAAGTATGCTATGCTATGCTACGTATGGATGCTGTAACAGCGGCGGACAGCAGCCAGCGTATAGTGGGAGTGGGAGGGATCGGACACGCGTGTGTGAGCGAGGACAGGCTTGTAGTTGGCTGTTGATGGAACACGGATGGGGTCCAATCAATCTGTCAGGTTCGATTCGGTGAACGAATGACGGGTCTGGTCTGGAAACGTCAGGTCAAATATGGGCGTGAGTCGTGGGCGTGAGAGTGGCAGCGGGAGTGGGATTGGGAGGCTGGGCTGGTCACTTGTGTACAGACGCGGTTCAGTTGGCTCCAGGATTGGAAATGAAAATGAAACCTGGAGCACGTCTTGGACGACAGAGATGTGGCTGTGTGGGGCTAGTCGTCGTACCTGCCTGAGTATTGGTTGCTCTTAGCTGAACACTCAAGCAAGGAGTTCAGGTTATGCGAATGTCATATCTTGATAGTGTCTTTTCACTTATTCTACTAGTTTTGTTTATTGTACTCTTGACAGCCAAACTATTTTACCGTTAGGCCATGAGGGAAACCCGTTTATCATTTGACCTGTATTGTTCTATGGAAACAGTATCGAATTACGGATACAGCTCGAATGCTCCGCAATGCGCCCAAATACTGTTTATACCCACTCGCCCCTGTCACTTACATCACTTCGTGGTGATTTACGATTTTCAAAGTCTAATACTGACTTTATCAGTCACAATAGGTAAAGTTAAAGAAGCAACCTTATTCTCACATGTTCAACGCCAATACTTGCTCGGCATATACTCTGCAGCTACCATTGTCTTCAGCAAAACCTAAACTTACATGCCACATATCACTACCCTGTACCACGGGCTCCTCTGGTTCCATGACGGTAATATCAAGGAGCCGTATTAGGGAGACACATCAGCTATACATTAGAGGCTCAGAGTTAGGTGCTTACTAACAGGAGGAGCTGGAAACACTGATTAAGTAGTTGCGTAATTTGGTCGTCTTGTTTGCAATGAATTGAGCTTTGATTGCTTGGGACTATGTCTAACATTTCTCATCCATCACACGAGGTGGCCAACCCAAGGATATTTATGATGTGACTGCCACTCACCTTTCATATTACACCATGCTTTTGTTTCAGACCGACAAGTCAAAAACTTAACTGTGCTAGGCGTATTGGCATGTAGAAGCCAACGGGGGATGTGTTACAACTGGGGTATTTACAAGATACAACACAACCAGGTTGTCGAAACTCCACAGCTTGGTTTAAGAATAGTTTAAAACCCGGCATACTATCTCAGTCAGCTGTATTGGTGATTTTGCATAGTTACTAGGCATTTCATCCTGAGGGGATTGAAATCTCAGAGTAGGTTATACATATAAACCTTTGTTTTGTTTCCATGCTGCAGCCTTTATTCTCTGATTTTCGTCATGTCGTTCTGGCGTCGACTTTTTAAGGTGCTGGACTTTGCATGTGACTTTCCGCGATCGTGTGGGGCTGATCCCGCCGCACGTGGACTTTGCATGAACGTCAATCATTCAACCTTGTCCTTTTTAAGTATTGCTTGGTATGATCAAATCTGAATATTTGATAACTATAATAGGCTCAGGGACTCTTTGGTTCAAAGGAGGAGAACGGAAGAGCAAAGAAAGGATGGAAACCTATATAGGTAGTAAGAAGTAGAGTATGCCAAGGTTTCCTTAAGGAAATATATAATCAAGTTTTCGTCACTTTGAGGAAAGAAACTGTGTTTGATCGGTCCAGATATGGGTATAACCGGCCAGGTAGCAGTTCCATCTGGCTGTATGCTGATGGGTTGACTGAGCGCAAAAGACGGGATAAATATGATTATGCGAAGCCAAATATAGCAGGACAATAACTTGACCTTCACGGATGCTCATTATCTGGAATCAGAAAGTGAATATATCTAGGCATACTGATCGATACCGACTTTCAACATTGGAATTTCCAGCATGGTATCCCTCTTGCCTACATACTGCTACACAGCAAGCGTATCAGAAGTAGTTATTTGTTTCAGTAAGTTAAAGAGTATACTCACATGGTATGAAGTGCAGCGATGCAAAGAATACCATGAAGCAGGAATGTAACGTAAATTTAGACCTTATCAGGGTACGATGTCCACTCCCAAAACCACTGCTTTTTTGTGTCTAGGCCACAAACTTGCCTCCACACCCACCGCAAACTTCACCAGAAGATTCTATCCTTATCCCCGGCCCAAAATTCTCGATAGCGACGCGAGTCAACTCTGTAACTTTGAGGCATCGTAGCTCACACACGGCGCATATTCTCGATATATCTGGAGCCATGATGGCAAGACCCGTTGAGGCGCAACGGGCTATTCAAGATCGTTAGGAGGATAATTCTAGGGGAGAGTTGGATGCTCAACTTACCAAACACATGTCCATTCTCGCACTTGGCTTCATCCTCCTCCAAACGCAGCGCTGCATCACAGAAAACACAGTTTTGGCGCACTGCAATATCTTTGAACTGCTCCCTGAGAGGCGTGTCATGTAGTTCTGGTGAGAACTTGCTCGTGGAAGTAGCTCCAAACACATCGGGCCCGTTCCCATACATCCATTCCCAGACTTGCCCTTCAGTTGTCAGTTGTCTTGTTGGTGCAACTGTACCAGATGCCTCATCGCGCTCTTCATCTCTTCGTGAGAACATCAGCTTGCATAACGCTCTTCTTTCTGGGTGGATAGTGCTGTAGCGTGACACAAGTACTGCCGTTGTCCCTCCACCAGGTGAATGCGCCAGACCCCAGATGCGGTACCTCGCTTCTGGGACCTGCAGCTGTGATGTATCCTCCTCCATCATATCGTCTTCTGAGTCATCCGAGTCAGAGTCTATACCCTCTAGGGCAATCGCCCTGGGTACGAGTCTTGTTGTCTGTCGTCGGATTCTTGCCGCCCATTTGGGTACAGAGGCCTCTTCGTTAGGGAGATTTGTTTGGAACCAGTCTTGGTTGCGCATAGTCGCTGATAACCTGACTATAGAATAGTTTGGAACGGACCCTTCCGTTGCATAACCCTGATCATGAATCATCAATCCTAAGATATTATTAGCTACAGTCGTCAGTGCTTCTTGAAAACTTACCCGTGATAGGGTTTGACGAGAGCACTTCGCTCTCCTTGGGGTATGTCGTTGAGCACTCCCAAGTATAATGAGGTTCAGGTGGCACCTCAGGCTCGGCCACAAATGAAACCTGAAACGGCGTTACATTGAAAGGTGTGGTGATTACACCTCGAGCTGTAGGTTTATCACCATTGTAAACGATCTAGAGTCAAGTTAGTAATGGAATTCTTTGACATCAGAAGCATTGTACCTGATCCTGCCACTCCACGTATGCGTCGGTAGAAAGAAACATGCAGATAGCTGTTGTGTCTGTGCTATCGACTTCAATCTGCGGAGATTGGCCCCTTTCCCAGTTACCTATGATAGTGACTCTCCGGAATCCGACATGGTTCTTGGCTAGATACGCGAGTATAGCTGTACGTTTACCATCACCCCAGAACCAAGGACTCCATTTCAGAGAAAAGGCGCTTCCGTGTGGAACATAATCTGGATCTGTAATATCCACGGCCTATTCCGGGTTAGAATCTTTCCCAGACAGCTCTATGATAGCTTACATCTTCTTTGGTGTGTCGACCTTTTCCATCGAATCGACTGACTTCCCGGATGTCCCAGATAGCCTCTTCGCTAGCAGGATCGATCTCTTTTTGCCGAGAGAAGAGTTGCACTGTCATGACAGCAACCTCTTCCATATCATTGCAGTATGCCAATAAGCACCTGCCTATATCGATCTCCTTGGCCCACGAGAAAGACTGTATCCGCTCATTCATATTTCGGTAACCATCCTCCTGATTAGTATCCGGCAGTGGAAGTTGAGCCCCGAGACCCCAAAGTGTCTTCCACGCCTTGAAACTCCTAGTTCGCATGCCTGCAATCATGGCAGATTGCCGGTCAATGTGTTCTCCGATTGCATAGATGCATCCACTTGTAGAAAGCGCCGTCAGGATGGGCCGGAGATTGCATCCAAGTCCGTTTGGTGACCATTCCAATCTCACAATCTGGCAGATGGCAGCACCTGAGCCCGTTACTAGGCCGCTCCCTACACCGGGAAACCAGTTCTCATCATTTGCTGGTGGCCCTGCCACTCTGATGCCTGAAAAGGAACAAAGCTGAGCGTTGATTGTTGGATCTGGGCGGATCAAGCCTGAGGCGCGGTAGGAAAGCGTGTACTGGCTTGGTAATTCTTCATCTTCCATTGCATCATCTGGACCCCCGCTCCTGGGGTATTCTGGTAAGAATATATAAATTGTGTCATCTGTTGAGACCGCAAGCTCAGCATCGCAAGACCATGCAAGGGCGTGTGTTGTAAGTGGACGCGACTTGAGATGGATGGTTTTGAGAGGCCTTGTCTAAATATTTTGAGTGGTCAGTATGTAGTTTTATTCAGTCTCTCATTCAGAAGTATATGTAAATATTCATCCATTTTCCTTTCAGCATGTCGACAACCAGATGTTTCTCCGTAGAGGAGTATTCTGAGTAAGGTATTGTTATTTGTCTTACCTTTGATTTCTCCATGCTGACTGCTGTTAAGAATTCTGACTAGGAAAGTTCGTGACCGACAGAAAGAAAAGAAAAAGAAACTCCTGTCAATACCGAAAATACGTGACTGCGAAAATGCTGGGTTGCGACAACGCAAAACTGAGATTCTGTTCCAAGGTACCAAGGTACGTGCGAAATGTTTAACACCAACGCTGCTGACTAAGGCATCTAGAATATCTTCACCAGAAACTGGTGCCGACGTCTAAATGCCTTAGTACCTGACTGCACCATCTCATAGGTGATTGATACGGTTTTAAATAGATAATTAATAGAGACAAACTTCATCAGATGCTGGCTTTTCAGATTATCCAATTTATGTTATTAATATGAAAGCATAAATACGCCGTTCCTTTTTGAAGACGCCATTCTCCCTGTTTCTCATGCCATAAGTATATAGTAGTCATTATAAACTCATTCGATTACGATATTTAACCCTCGAGGAAGGACCCCAAGGCCCATAAAAGACCGCAGCCTGCAAGTGCCGTTGCGCCAACGACCTTCTTGGTCCACCAGTTATCATCTGTCAAAGCCTTTGGCTTTTGTATCTTTCTGACAGATCCAGTTGGGACACTGGCGGGTGCCTGTGCAGAGACCTTCTCTCCGGCTTCTTTCTTGCTAGCCTCTGCCTCCTTTTGTTGCAATACAGCAATCTTCTTGCTGAGCGCCAGGAGATCCTCCTCAAGGGTCAGGTTTCCGCTGCGATCGACCTCGACGTTCTGGATATTGCCGAAGAAGTCTGTGATAAGGCGGCTACGGGCGTTTTCTTCACCACCGGGGAATAGATCGTATCGCACGCCTGCATGGGAGTGGATCTTGCTGTAATCGTAGCTGTCAAACAGTTCGCCGACTGTCTTTTGACTGTTAAGGTCCTTGACGTTGTTCTCGAGAAATTCCAGGTTGTAGTATGTATATCGATCAATGACAGCGACTCCGACGTCGTTGTCAGCGTGGTGCGAATAAGATGATTGGTCGAGCTTGGAGGAACCTGTGGCGATAATGTTGGGAGAGTATAGTCTGCTGTACATGGTGTTCGCCTGGCAAGTGTCGATCATGAAGAGTATCTCATGGTATCTGAAGGAAACGTTAGCATCAGATTAGCAGGGATATTGAGACTAGGACTCACCTCTTCTTCTCCCACATCTCCTCAAAGGCGTTGGCGAGATCGAATGCGCCAATCTCCTCAGCATCCTGAAACTTGAGAAACTCATTTCCACCGTGGCCCGTCATGTACACCAGAATGTTGCTTCGATCATCGGTAAGGAGGCGCTTACTTCGAGGCATCTCGGCGCCAACGCGATCAGTCAAGAGGCGAATAAAGTTCTCGACAGTGACCTCATAGCCACGGTAGTCCACCTCAATGTTGTCACCGTAGAGATCAACGGCGCGATCGGAGTTGCTGTAGACGGTTCCAGGGAAGGCATTGCGGGGATTGCAAGCCATGTCATCGGGAAGCATGAGGATGATCTGGGAGTCGGGAATACCGAGACGCTTAACGGTTCGGTACATGGAGAGGACATTGGCGAGGTGGCGGTAGTTGAACCAGAACCGCGATGTGCAGACCAGAACAGCCCAGTTGCTGGTATGTTCGGCGAAAGCGGTTGTTGCAAACAGAGCCGCTGCCACGAGGGCGTGGAACCAAAGGTTGGAGAGCTTCATGGCGGGGATGCGATGCGATGCAATGCGATAAAAGTAAATGGTTGACAAGGGAGCGTGGTTAAGAGGTGGCTAATGAGCGAAGATTAGAGGTCAGATGCAACGAATATCATGTCAACTGGCCACTGGCAATTGAAACAAGTTGGAGTTTGCTGAGAGATGCTCTCTCAGGCTTACAAATCTGAGGAGCGACGATGATGAACCATGAATTCCAATAGCTTGATGATATCCCTTTTCGGATCAACGTCACCAAATGGAGGGAACACCTAGCCTCAGCCAGGATCTTGCCCGATCTGGACCCGGAGTTTTCGGCGTCTAGCGCCCGAAGTGACCTTCCAGCACCCCTGGCGCTTGTACTAATTGGAGGCACTAAGTCTCCCAATCGAGTCACATGGCAGACCTCTCTCGACCTTTGTAGACTTGTGCGATTCACCTCAAGTTCAAGAGAAGCTTGGGGAGAGCAAATCTAGATGTTGAAGAAGCTTGAGTGTCCCTGTTCGAGGACTAGGATTGTCAAATAGTTGGGAATTAAGTTTCGTTGGCACCATGTGATGTTTGATGAGGGCTTCTGAAGTGGTTCGACTAACAGTGAAGTATGCTCTGATGTTTGATACGGCAGAGCAATTGTTTGACACATATTCAATGATATTTTTCGTTATGTGTTTATGTTGAGATGTATCGGCCTCTGTAACCTGACAGAGTATCAACTCAACATTACGCTTGTTCTAACCATTTGGAAGTGTTATTATATGATGACAAGCGAGCTAGACTGATTCAAGCTGTTATTATATCTGTCAGCTGGCATGTAAATATGTAGAGCTACATTGGTGAGCGAGTTGGCTACTATTATTTTGCTATTAAGACATTATAGTACCTAGTACCTTGGGCTAAGTGTCCTACCATCCTGGCAATGAATAAGTTGTCTTGCACTGACATGCTGGGGGAAAGACAAGACCCACAATCCCCTCTTTGTCTTGCTCGTCTTGAGGGTCATGATGGGGAATCGGATTTTTTTCTCTCTCTCGGTACAATAGATAAAGATAACAGCAAGTTATGTGGTGCAGTAGCGCGGCGGAGTTACATGGAAGGATGAGCAAAAAGAGACTGGAAGGAAAAGAAAACGGAAAAGAAAAAGAGGACCCTGCAGCGACTCCACCATGACGATGCGACAGATGAAAGTGAGAAGCCAAATCGAGTTAATGATAACCAGTCAGTTAAAGCTACACATGCAATCAAAAGCCAATGTCTTTGTGAGGGCGAATCGCGACTCCATAAGCACCAGTCATGTATCGTCGTCAGGTGGACAGAAGAAGAACAAAACGAAGGGTTCTAGTGACAAATGAGGGCCGTAACCGGAGACGGAAAAGGTACGAAGCCACAATCACATGAAAGAGAAGTTATTTAGGGACTCGAGTCGTGTTTTGGATGGCCTAATGGCGTATGCCGATCCACTCGCAGTTTATAGCCGCTACCTTAACCCATGCACTGACACTGACTTTGACAGGGCCAGGACCATGACCAGGGATTAATTACTGTATGGGTAATTGTTTAGTTGCACTGTACTGCTTTGCACTGGCCGAGGTCAGCCAGTCAATCAAGCAATGGTATCCTGCACGGGGGCACTCTATTCGAAGCTATAAGATTGAGGACCGAAACGTCCAGTGGTTGGACTCTGGCCCGAAACATCAGCTTGAAATGCCTCAAACATCACCCGTTATAAGATGAGAACCGGGGAAAAAGCTGGGGTTGGAATGAAATCACGATACCATGATGTATCATGATCATAACGAAATTGACTAAACCCCCAAGGTCTGCTGCCCCCAATCTACAATATTCACCTACAGGCCACAGACGATCGTTCAGTAGGATCATCTCACGATTTCCAATACATACTCTTCAACGATGCTGATCGATACCACTTAGCGCATGGTGACAATCCACTTTGACGGCGCGTCTCCAAATCTGACCCTGGAACCGTTTCTGAATGCCGTGCAAGTTTGTAAAAGTTTCTTGTTTTTATTTCTTGACTACCGACGGTTCATGATATAACCCCGCTGAATCTGACTGACTCTGCAAGCCAAGGGAAGGCGAGGCAAGGGAAGGCGAGGCAAGGGAAGGCGAGGCAAGGCAAGGCAAGGCAACCCCCCTTTGTCTGCCTATGTGTGTGTGTTTTGACATTTGATTGTTGGAGAATCAGGTTGCTAAATGTAGACATGATCTATCACTGCCTTGTCTTGTCACCGTAGCTTCTCCTCTTCCATCTTTCATCTCTGTCTCTCTTCCCAGTTCGTCTCCGTTTTTTACAAATATTTTATAACAGAAACGGATCAAAACACCTCTTTTAGGCCTTCATCTCTTCAAACGTTAACTGAGCGACACGACACGGCACGGTTGTGCTCACCCCAGGTCAACGGTTTACCTTTACCTTTACCTAGGTCTGCCGTGCAACGGTGACTCGCTGAGGGGAACCAACCTCTTTCTGGTCACCTGCTGAACTGAACCGCCTGCTAGCTTGTGGCGTTCGTGTATCTCATCTCCCTTACCTTTGAAGCGCAACGTCCTCGAAACGTCGAAACGTACAGATAAATCATAACACTTTTTTTCTCCACGTTTGGTCGAGATTCCTCTCCCAGTCCAAGTTCAATCTTGGCCTGCCCTAGGTACCTGGTGTGTCTGGCCTAGGCTGGGCTGCCTTGCCTTTCACGTCGGCTTAATAGTGGGCGCCCTGCACTTGCACAAGCTCCAATAACTTTGCTAACTGTGTAACCCGCCAGGCCCAGGGTATTTGATCACCCCTTGGCCTCTCTTATTCGGTTCAGCAGACCAACCTCATTCCTCTCTCATTCTCTTTTTACCCAAGACATCTCTCTTTTGCAGCACTGCCTTTGTTCTCAACTTATATTTTTGCAAATTTCCCCATTTGCTCCTGTTGATAACTTCATCATGGGCCGTACGCCGGCCTACATCTTTGTCGTCAGGTACGTTTCCACCTACTGTGCCATTCTTGGACCCCTGTCGTCATGATGCATCGTTGGAATTGCATCGCGCAACTTAGCGCTGCGTCTACAAACAGGACCATAATGTTCTTCAAGACAATTAACTAACTTTCAAAATAGGCACGGCAACCGCCTCGATGCCGCCGACAAGAAATGGCACCTTTCGTCCCCTACTCCTTACGATCCTCCTCTGACCTACGGCGGTTGGCTGCAGGCCAGAGCTGTTGGTAATCAGATTTCCAGCATCCTCGAGCAATCCAAAGCCGAATACGAATCGAATTCCAAAGATACGAAGAGGCGCCGCCGATTTAAAGTTGTCATCCATAGCTCACCTTTCTTACGATGCGCCCAAACATCCATTGGAATCAGCTCCGGACTCGCCCAGACTCCCCATGAGTCGCCTCATCGTCCAAACGACATCTTCGTTTCTGCCACTGGTCCGCCAAAGCACTTCCGATCGACGATATTACGTCTTGATTCCTTCCTTGGAGAATGGCTGTCCCCTGAATACTTCGAACATATCACTCCGCCTCCTGGCGCGGCTCTCATGCTCGGAAGCGCAAAGGCTGAATTGCTGCGGCGCGAAGATTACAGCGCCCTGACGTCCGCATCCGCGCCCACTCCCATGCCGCACAGAGGCTCTACTGCCTCTTTATGGAACGGTTCACCAGCCGCCAGTCCGTCTCTTGGACCCATGAGACCAGGGTCCTCGGCGGAGGGCTCATCAGGCCCAGCCATGGCAGCAGCTTTGACAGGCCAGCTGGCTAGCCAACTTACGAAGAAGGGATACACAGTTCCAAAGCCCAACTACGCCATCTCGAGCTCTGGAAAGATTCCTGATGGGTTTGTGGCCCATGCGCGCGACGAGTGCGTAGTGGTGGATTACCAATGGGATTCGATGAGGGCTCCACTCGACTTTGGAGATGGAGGCCAGCTGGGAGAGGAATGGACAGACATGCACAAGAGGTTTCGGCGAGGTCTCAAGAAGATGGTGGATTGGTACGCTACTACTGATGTACCTGATGAGATGGTCACACAAGCTGCTGGAACCTCCCAGGCAGGAAATGACGATAATGAAACGGCCTCCGAAGATGAGGATGTGGAGACTGTTGTCATCCTTGTATCTCATGGTGCTGGGTGCAATGCTCTGATCGGAGCCATCACCCATCAACCTGTGCTTATGGATGTCGGCATTGCATCCATCACGATGGCAGAACGGAAACAAGATGCCGACTACCATGCTCTTCTAGCCGCATCAGCCTACGAAAAGGAGCCTCATGTCTCGCCCCATCAAATGTACGATATTCGAATGTCCGCAAGCACTGAGCACCTGCGCTCGACCACTTCGACTCCAGTATCTGCTAGATCAAACGCGGCCGATTCTTTCCCCACCACTATCCGTGGCCGCAAGCCCAGTATCAGTGATGAAGAGGGCCCTGGTCCACTTATTGGGTCCTTTGTCTACTCGGATCCTATCGTACCTGGGGGCAGTCGCAGTGCTTCAGCTAGTGCGGCCTTTGGATCATCGATGCGCCGAACCTCGGGCTCTCAGCGTCCCCTAAACCGCGTGCCGAGGCTTAGCACAGCAGCGGCGCCGGCAACAACAGAAAATAATACGGCAAAGGGTGAAACAACCCCGAAGAGTAATTCTCCAAGCACCGGCACACCTTCGTTCGGCTTGTGGACTCCCCGTTCCTCGTCCCTCAGGCTGATGGACGATGGCAGTGATGATGCTTCTGATAAGGAAGACTTTGATACCGTCTTGCCCAACTTTGGCCGATTCGATAATACGACCCAGAGCAAGAAGGATGGACCCTTGACCTCGACCACTGAGGTCGCCTCAAGCCTCCCCGTTCAATCATCGTTGCCTTCTCGTTTCGAGCTCAAATCGACGAACTCTTTGACTATGACCCTACCACCGGCCGCATTTTCCTCATTGACTTCATTCTCGTTTCCCTCTAGTGGGGAAACCACCCCGAAGGCTACCCCTCGAGGTCCTATATTGTCGGGCCCGATACGAATAATGACAGACGTTCTACACGATCGCGATAACCCTGTCGAGGAGCTCCCGATTGGGCAGCTCGGGGACGGCTTGGGCGGGCTTTGGGGACTTCCTCGGCCTCCTGGTGAGGCAGAGCGGTACCGCGACGTGAGTCTTTCCAAACGACGCTGGACGACTACCGAGCGTGCTTAACTTCACACTCTTGATCTCCTGTGATATTTCACTCTATTTTACCCTTTGATAGGGTGACCAAGTAAACAACCCCATTTCTCGAGAATTAGGGCGGAACACTTTCATCTCCCTTCGCCTCACAATATTTTAGCGCGCGTTGCTTCCTGTTGGTCGTTTATTTGTTTCAGTACTTGGCGACAGACAGGTCTGTCTTTTACTCATAGCATCGGCGAAATGGCGGGACACCATATATATGAACAAGGGAGGCTCTCGGTGTAAACGAACATGCCGAACTCGTCAGTACTGGGGTTGATACCTAGGGAAGGGGTGGATTTATACGGTCGCAATATGTTTCATTGAGTTACTCCAGGTTGTTTTTGTTTATTGGATTCAGGCACATGATGATTTTTTGGCGCATGGGATACTGGGTATATTGGTACGTGGGTAGGCTGGTACAGTACGGTACTGGTTTTGTATGATAGAGTGCCACTGAAGGCTCAAGATTGCTCACATGCGTTCTTTCTTAGTAAGGAGAATGATAAAACGAGGTTATATATCACATTATCGACGTCCACTGGTGGCTTGTTACAAACCCAGACTCAACAGGTTCAAGTAGAGGTGATATATTCGTTCATCTATGGACTACAACAGAAATCAATCCCAAGATTTAACTGCTCATGGTCTATATACTTGAAAACAGAAGGTATGCTTCAGCGCTCGAACATTGCTTCCAAAATGCACCCACTCATGGGTGAAGACGAAAATACAAGTCATGACATGCCCACCCACCAACGCCTTTCGTACGCTGTGATCCTCGCCCAGCGTCCATTCAATAGTCCATATCGAAGTCCCTTAAAATCAATGGTTGCTTTTCCTCATACACACACACACACGATGCTTCAGAGATTCTTCCTCCCTTGTTTAACCAAAGAACTTGTTCATGCCCTGGTGAGCCAGCTCGACACCAAGGAAAGTAGCAGCGTTGGCGGGCACGGCACGAGCTAGAGCAGGGCCAAAACCAGGGAAGAAGGCCTTGACGCCTCCTCTTCCGTATAGCTCGCGGACGATGCTGCCAACTGTGACGTTGCCCTCAGAGGTCTGGAGGCGAGACTTGACAGTGTCAATGGGGAAGACAGGGATCCACATAGCAACTCCGGCGGCTGCTCCAGCACATGTGATAGCTGAAAGACTGAGCTGGCCACTGGGCTTTCCAGTGAGGGGATCAATGGGAGTCATCTTGCGCTTGATATACTCGTAGGCGGCAAAGTAGGCAGCAGAACCGGGACCGTCACGGGCTAGGGTAGCAGCGCTGCCGCGGAAGACGCTGCGAATTCCACCCTCCTTGTAGAGTTGGCGGACGACGTCAACGCCACCGTTGTACTTAGGCTTCTCGCCAGGAGCAAGCTGCTTCTGTCCCTGGACCTGGAGAATGACCTTGATGCGCTCGAAGGGGGCGGTGATGGCAGTCATAGGAATGGCGGAGATGAAGCCGGCGGCTGAGATCTGGCCGATCGTGAGACCCTCGGCGGGGACTTCGCTCACACCCCGGACCAGCTGCTTGCCCAGATCGTAACCCCAGAAAGACACGGCGACTGATGCAGGGTTAATTTCAACTGTGCGGGGTCGTCAAAGAAGATAGAGATGAACATACA
Organism: Fusarium graminearum PH-1; assembly: GCF_000240135.3. Taxonomy (NCBI): domain Eukaryota; kingdom Fungi; phylum Ascomycota; class Sordariomycetes; order Hypocreales; family Nectriaceae; genus Fusarium; species Fusarium graminearum. The sequence continues at coordinate 5,789,157 of NC_026477.1, forward strand.
CATGGGGGTAACACCGACGAGAGGAGCGCTCACGCCAGCGTAGAGACCTCGTCGCAAACCATCACGAGCGATACTCTTGCGCACAACGTCGACAGCGGAGGAGTAGACGCCTCGCTCGGCGGTTTGAAGTCGGACCTTTACAAGATCAAAGGGGTGGCCTACGACAACAGCGCAAAGACCACCAAAACCACCAGCAGCGAATGCGCGAGCCTGTTGAGCGAGTCCTGAAGATGCGCCGGCCTTGGATTCGTCCTTTGGCTCGGCGGCAGGCGCGATGTTCTTGAGCTTGTCGGCGACACGGGCCTCGATGGCAGAGTCTGGAGCGTCGGGGGCGGACATTGTGACGTGTTTGGGAGAGGAGAGTATTACTGAGGAATAGGAGGGAAAGAGGAGAGAGGAAGCGAGGAAGGGTGCAGGCTGTGGTTATGGGTTATGAATAAATGAACCTCGGAATGTCGAATGCGGAGGAGTGGGAGTGGGAGTGTGGGGTGGTCGGCCTAGGGGAGGGTGTAGCTTATAGCTCACAGCTTGGAGGAAAATGATGTAAGTATAGATAAGGGTTGGGTCTTTACCAATGGAGCTCTTAGAATATGTAATAATATGAAAGAAGACGAGAAACAGACTGGGAGAATGAGGGAAGAGGATGATATAGCTACTACTAAGCTATCTACTCAATACGTCACTAGGCGTCTCTTGCTATGTTTCTATTCGATTGGCGTTGCTTCAACTGAGACGCTTTTCTCGAAACTTTCCACTTCCGTGCAGTAGTTAGGTAGATGTATTTAATTCAAGTTGATGCAATTCTAGGAGTAAAACCAATAATACCCAAATACAATTGTTGTTGCCAAAATGCAATGGTGATCCTACAGCTACCATGCTTCTCCAACTTTTAAGTTCCCTCGGTCTTCCGGGGCAATGATACCCAAGAATTAAATTCTACGAACCCCGGGCCCCGGCTTTCTTTGCCTCGGCTTCGGCTCGCGGGGGGGTCGCATCATGAGTTCTGCTTTCTATTTTCCCCACATGTAATGAGCCGAGTCTCGTGGGGTTCCAAGATGAGGGTCGACACTTGGTACCTACGGCCTTTACATCGGTAGTAGTTCAGTCTCTTAAAGATGGTGTGGCTGATCTCTTGAGTGGACAGTCAGTGTAAGGCTGGAAAGGTTGCGGTTATAGCGGCCCGGGCAGACGGAATTGAGTTGGATTCGGGGTTTTGGCTCATGTGAAGTCATCCATGATTGTCTGTAGATCCAATCCCGATCCCTCGTGCTGACATTAAACTCTCATTAGGCTCTTGAAGTTGTTCATTGTTGGAGAAGAGCCCCACAATCTCTATCTGTTGCAGACCTCATTATCACATGCAAATCGCTCTACATTTCTTGACTGACCTCACACCTTGATTTCCAACATAGCCTCATCACAAGGCGGGTGAAATAAAGTCATACGCTGTCAGAAAATAGTCCAAGTCTTCTTTGTTGCTGGATATACACCCTCCTTCACTTATACAACCCACTAAGAATATCAGTAATAATACATGTGATCCTCCGTATCGCTCATGACCTTGTTGGCCAGGTCCGTTCCTTGCAAATGTTCAACCCAGGAAACGCAAATACATCTTGTGCTCTCCATGATGCCGTTGAGGCCCTGATACAGTCTGCGGCAACCGCCACTTATTAGAATCCCTCATGTAACCCAACAATCAAAACGATTCTTCTTTGATGCAAGGAAGTAGTGGCCCCCGTCTCGCGACAATTCTCGTCCTCCTCCTCTTTGGTGTATTCCTCGTATCTATCATCCCCTCTATCGCTTGTTCTATTCCAAAACCAGACTTCATCTCGCCAGATTGCAGCAATATACTTCCTCTCTAAGATGCCTTCATTGATGCCAATGTCGGTGTCGCTGGTGGCGCTGGGACTCCTCGTCTGCTGCACCAACAGCTATTATCTCCTTCTCGCTCAACTTGCACAACGACGTCCGCACCCTCCCTTAGAAGATACTCGCGTACTCGATCCCGAACGTCCTCCAAGGGAGCCCCCCTGGCTGCCACCACATGTACAACACCCAGGAGCTTGCCTCCAGTCGGGCTAGCACTATGATCGTCTCGCCAAAATTTGGGCGAAGAATATCCAACCACTCCTCTTTGGTTCAGGATGCCCCCGAGGCTGTTGCGTAGGTTGTACTCTGTATCCTCGGGGATACTAAGCAACAGTCGCTTCGCAGACGAGTAAACGAGAGGCTTGGAAGAAAGGAAGATGAGAATCGCAATAAAGCACGACGCCAGAGGATCCCATCCAGCCCATCCCCAGAAGCTCGTCAATATTGTCGACACGATAACTGACACACTGCCCAAGGTATCAGCAAGAATATGCAAGTAGATGCCGTGCATATTCTCATTATCATGACCATGGCAGCCGCCTCCATCGCTACCGTGATCATGGCCGTGGTCATGTCCATGATGGTGGTGACCGAAAGCCATCATGCCCACAAGGTTGACGAGTAGACCCATGGTACTGACAATAAATAGCTCGCCCAGTCGCTTCGTCTGTGTTCCCTCCCACAACCGTTCGAACGCCTCAAAGGCAATCTCCACACTGAGCAGCCTGCACAGCAATTAGCAACGTACCTGCGTACGTCCCGAAAGTTACTCACATCAACAGAATGCCATTGGCGAATCCACTCAATGTCTCAATTTTGCCGAAGCCATATGGGAACCGCTGGCTTCGAGGCCATTTGCTCAGGACAGCAGCCAACAAGCCAACCATCAGTGCCACACAATCAAAAAACATATGAATGCTGTCGCTTAGAAGACCAAGTGAATCTGTGACGTAGCCATAAAACGCCTGGACAGCCATAAATGAAAAGTTGAGCCTGTGCGAAGATCCAAATTAGTCAAACATTCCGGACCTGGAAAAGGGTCAACACATACGCCATGAAGTAAAAAATCCGTCTGGAATCCTTTTCAATTAGAATGGCGTTTAGAATGGGGAATCCTGTTGTGTACGGGATTATCATCCTCGTGAATAACGATCGTTTGCCCTTGTCGTCGCCATGCGAATGCGAGTGGCCATGATGGTCATGACTGTGACTATGGTCGTGCGAATGAGAATGAGAATGAGAATGAGAATGATCATGCGAGTGGGAATGATCATGGTCGTGTGAATTATCATGATGGTGATCGTGGTGATCGTGAGGGTGGTCGTGGGATTGATCGGGAGGAGAATAGGTCATGTTGGCCGAAGCAGGGCCTGGTGAGAGAATACTTCTGCCTCCGGGTGTCTTTTCTTCTGTCCAACCCTCTAGTGTATTCAATGGTGCTGGAGGGAGCTTCTCGCGGGCGATGGATGCGCTTGTGTTGGACATGCGGGAGCGTCTGTGTCCATGTTTGTGGACACTCGGGTTGTGTGAGTGTGCGATGTAGTTTCCGTCGCCATGGTCATGGCTAGCTTCGTGACCGTGGTCCTCGTCAGGTACCGAGGGCAGGTTGCCATTGGAGAAAGTAGACTGTCGTCGGAGGTTATTGAGCGACGATTGAGATGTACTTCGTGTGTGGGAATGCATATGTGTTTGATGCGCGTGCGGTAAAGAAGACGTCGGAAGGGCGTATGAAGACGCCATTTTGTTTCGAGACTCGACAGTTGTGTTGTAATCAAGAGTTCGGTCCTGCTGGGGAGTCGTTTGAAGGCGGTGGACGGCGCAAGTATTCGTTCGCTATGTGGGAGAGAGTCCTTACAACTCGTCTAAAACCAATCGCAACGTCATCAGTCGAATTGGGAAATTGTACTTGTGAAACGACCGCGTCACAAAAAGCTATATCGTGTCGCTAATATAGGAAAACAAGAGTAAGAAGAGATCGTGGGACGTCACGGATCCTTTTCAAAGATGGACGCGGGAGGCGTGAAAGAGCCGTCGGTGGTTGTGGCGGGCTAGAGATAGGAGACTCCAGCACGTGGAGCTAGTACAGAGTAGAGAGAACCCGAATGAGCAGCGATCGACGGGGCCAAGAGGATTGCGACCTAAAATCCAATAGATAAAAAGCTCAGGGCGATAAAACGTTACTGAGTTGTTGGGTGTTCAATTGTATAGTTACTTGAGAGTCGGTGAAAGAATCGTCTATGTTATCAACCCAGTTGCCGAGAGATGATAGAATCTCAGAGTCACTTGATTCTTGGACTGAAATCGCTCCTTCCTGATCCTACTACTGGATGATACTGGATCATGCATTGGCCCTCGAGGGGCCTGTAGCTTGACCGGGGATGCTGGGGAAGCAGTCTGTTGTGACTGGCCACTTGCTGAATTGGGTGGTCTGCCCCCTGCATGCGGCCTGCTTGCCCGCTAAAAGTTAGTGCCCTTGATGCTTTAGCTCCTCCGGGCCAGTCATGAAAGGCACCCCGCAGCAGCGTTGCGTTGCGTTGCACCTCGACCCCTGAGCTTCATCTCAATATGTGATGTGATGTGATGCGATGTGATAATCTCCCGGCTCTTTGCTTTGCACGTTGACAAGACGTACAGTGACGTTTCTGATAAGAAGAGTCTGGCGTGTTGCTTTTTGACACATACTTTGCAGTCTGGAACGTCCAACAATACTCTGCAATGTTGGTATCGAGGCTAAACAATGGGTTCCCCTGACAGAAAGTTTAAGCATGGAATGGATAAGAAAGGTTGTGGAAATATTCATCTATTTCCACATATTTCTACGAAGGTACCAATTGAATCGCTCGTTGCCTATTCGCTTTTATGTTTGATCATCGTCTAGGGTTAATTCCTCGCAAACATCAAGATCGATATCTCGTTATTAGTTGCTTTGCCCCTGTTAAAGAACCTACATACAAGCCGCAAAACCTCTAGATGTGTTGAGCGTGCATTTTACCTGTGCGCATAGTAGATTTCTGTGGAACCTCAACCCAACCAATGCAAGGTGGCCTTGGCCAACACCAACCAACACCTACGGATACACCAACCAAGACAGCCTAGTAACCAGAGCACTACCAACCTGATTAGCCTGAACGTCATGTCATGATTGCCGATTCCTTCTCTCAACATGTCAACCGTATTCTTTGTCTCCGTCATCGCGGGCGGTATTAGTTGTGTCGTCCTCGTATGGCTGCTCAGTGGTCTCGCCGGCTTAATACCAACTCGTTACCAACCAGCTGAGAAGCCTGAAGATGATCACATCCAAGTCCTCGTCGTCGGCGATGTTGGCCGCAGCCCTCGTATGCAATATCATGCCATGAGTGTCGCCAAGCATGGTCGACAAGTTGATATCGTCGGTTACAAAGGTCACAAGTTGCTTCAATTCGCCTAGCACTTATAGCTAATACTGAGTAGAGACATCAAGACATCCTGATCTCATTGGCAACCCGCGAGTCACCATGTATGCGCTCCCGCCACAGCCAGAAGTGCTTCGCTGGGGAACTTTGCCCTTTTTCCTCAATATTCCTCTCAAGGTCCTCTGGCAGTTCTGGGGTCTATTCCGTACCTTGATGTACGATGCCCCTGCTGCGAAATGGATAATCATTCAAGTATGTTAAAACGAGGCTCTACAAGCATTCGAATTTCACAAAAACTGACGCTTCTCAAGAATCCTCCTTCCATTCCCACATTCCATGTTGCATTAATGGTCTCTCTCCTTCGTGGCAGCAAGCTTGTGGTAGATTGGCACAATTACGGCTACACCATCCTGGCACAGAATAAGTGGTATTATAAGCCACTTGTTCCTATCTATCGTTGGTACGAAACTGGTTTTGGACGCTATTTGGGAGATGCCAACCTTGCTGTCACGGATGCTATGGCTCGTCAACTCAAGGTAAAGCCTTTCAACGTGAAACGTTCCGTCTACACGCTTCACGACCGACCTGCCGAGGTTTTCCAGCCTATCCTTTCAACCAAGGAACGTCACGCGTTCTTGTCTCGACTTGCAGAGACGAGATCGGTTGCGAAAGATATCGTCGAGGGTGCAGTACGTCTTATCGTTAGCAGCACTTCATGGACGCCGGATGAGGACTTTGGTCTTCTTCTCGATGCACTCGTGTCTTATGCCAGCACTGCAGAGGCCGCACCCATCCTTGCCATCATCACCGGGAAGGGACCCCAGAAGGAGCATTACCTAGAGCGAATCCAGGCGCTCCAGGACGAGGGTAAACTACCTGGCATTCGCATCCTAACAGCATGGCTGTCTACCAGAGACTACGCTTCACTGCTCGCTTCAGCAGATCTCGGAATTTCATTGCACAAGTCCAGCTCAGGCGTCGATCTCCCTATGAAAGTGGTGGACATGTTTGGCGCAGGCCTTCCTGTTGCGGCCTACTCAGCCTTTGAGAGCTTCAGCGAACTCGTCAAGGAGGGGCAGAACGGGTGTGGTTTCGAGACCTCGTCCGAGTTGACTGATATCCTTACACGGCTCTTGAGCTTCTCGGGACACGAAGAGCTGTCCTGGCTGAAGAAAGGTGCTGTTAGCGAAGGCGCCCTAAGATGGGATCATGAATGGGATCGTGTAGTTGGAAAGGTCATCGGGCTTGTTGGCGAAGAGAGTACTTAGATACTGCGAGTGAAAAGAGAGGCCAATAACTAAATACCACCCATGCATGATTCGGGGATGCGGGACAGAGAAGCCGATTGGTCTCGATGATGATAAAAACACGATGAAGCTCCATGACTCCGCTCAAAACACTGATGTCGTCGCAGCCTTTCCAGCCACCTTGCGCCGAATTGCTCATGCATCCTACACCCATAAATCCTTCATATATATAACCACTAATCTAATCCTCTCCCAGGCTCTCCCTTACGCATTTCCTGCAGCGTCTTCTGAAATCCTTATGCTTGCCCTCCCTCTCCTCACGGAACATTCGCGCGGCCTCGACGTTGGCAGGGCTCTCGTCGTTGGGGCTGTGGAAAAGGCTGATGGTACTGATTAGGATACTCTCGGGTGTCTGAACAGGACTCCAGCGCTCAGATGCATCCTCGTAGCCGTACTCATCGTCCTCGGGTGGGTGCAAGATGGAGATGCAGAGCTTCCCGTTTTCGTAGATGTTGGGGTGAAAGGGGATTGGGTCCTGGAAGGTAAGAGAGGGAGGCATATGCGGGTAGCTCGGTGGGAATGATAGACGGGCACGGAAGTTTCCTCCTACAATCAGACAAGAGGTTAGCTTCGCGCCTAAGGTCATGAGGGGTTAAGGAGTGCTGAGTGAGGGGCATGGTCGTACCGCCATAGTATTTGCAGTCGTCGCTGATCATGAGCATCACTTCCCACTCAAAGATGTTGTCGTCGTTGACAAGGCCGCATGAGATTCCAGGAAGGTCCCTGCCCGCCTGCATCTCTTTGAGCTGTCGCTTCAGCAGCGAAGCCGCGGGTGCAGAACTCGCAGCCATTATGTCGGTCTGTTGAGAGCTTGTTCTGAGCTATATCCAGTAGCTGGTGACTCGAGAGAGTTCGAGGGCAGGAACTGATGCGTTAGGAGTGTATGTAGGTGAATGATTCTGTAGTAGGATCAAACAACAGTAGTATGTAACTCGGCGATCCAAAGTGAGTACTAGTTGTGGATCGAGAGTCGGAGTGGTGGGGGAGCCGAGCTAACGGCCCCGCTCATGGTTTTGGTCAAACAAACGGATTTGCGCATGAAGCAATTCACAGTACAAGCTAGGACCCTGGTAACTAAGTCACAACTCAAGTAGTGATTATAAAACACCGATTCGAGGTTGGCGCTAAACATATCCCAAGAAAATTCATTTTGTATTAAAGACCCGAACGCTCTATCTTTTTGCGCCCCACCTGTTATCAAAATAACCTGATCGATGATGATGTTTGCGAGACTCATGGTTAGTATCCATGAGTCGGTAGTAGGATAATTGATCGATCCATTGAAGATCCAACCCCGTCATGAAAGGTCATGTCAAGCATGGGGTATCACTAAACAATCCAGATATCCATCACTTCTTTGACGTTCCAAATCCAACAAAGCCCATCGAAGCCATCATGTCATCCTCGTCATGCTCGCCTTCGATGCGCACATCTTCTCCGTACTCTGTCTTCACCTTGGTTGCCTCCTCTTGTTTGAGTCTCTTCCTTTCCATCTCGTCTCTCCTCCTCTTCCGCCGTTCCTCAGCCTCTTTCTCGGCCTCTTCTTCTCGTAATTGTAGTCGTTCGTGTAGACTGGTCTGCTTCTCCTTCTCGAGGTCCTCTTGTCGCCTAATGTATGCCTCGATGCGCTCATGGACTTCCTCGGCTGTTGCGCGCTTAACGTTCATCGTTTGGCCCGTATTCATCAAATGCTGTGGTGTAGTGATATGCTCGATGTATTGTCTGTTGTCCTTGAACGTGAGGTCGCAAGCCTCACAGTATTGACCAGCTCCACGGCCACGCTTGCCAACGCCTGCACCGCCAGGGACGAGCTGCGTCTTTCCGATCTGTTGCGTGAAATCTATCACATGGCGTCTAGCGGATGTATATGTTTCGTCGCCGGTCAAAGGCTTGAAGTATTTCTTGCCCGCGAGCTTGGCTTCGTAACGCGCCTTGCCCTCTTCCTTCTCCTTTGCTTCGCGTTCCTTGCCCTTGGCGGCATATTCTTCGAGATCCCATGTTTTACGGAAGTCGGTGTCGCCTGATGGTGCGCCGCCGTAGGCGCCTTCTTTCTTTGAGTCGGACATTGTGGATGGTGATGATGGAGAGATGATGTTTGGGAAGCAATGCGAAATTGGTCCAAGTTGAGTTTGGCTACTAAGGGTGGGACGGTCGCTAAACATGCGGGAACCTTACCAAACCTTGGGCCGTTGCAAGTAAAGCTCGGTGGAACTCCATAGTACCAATAAACCAAAAGAAAAGATTTTATAGCTCTATCAAGACCCCTTAAAATGTTTGATTTCTTTGTTGAGGCTATCAATTGACAAAATACTGAGCGTTTTCTGATATGCAGGTAGTCTCAGTTTTCCCGTGCTCGAAACCATTATTAAAATACGACTTGATCTTAATGCTAGAACGAACCACAACAGAAGCTTTAAATAGGTGTATCGAGTATCCTCAATTCTAATTGTATTTGAAATAGATGATATCAAAGTAATAATAGTATATACGATGTGTAGCTAGTCAACCTACATAGCTATTCAATAATATGGCAAGACTCTAAGTAGGTAAAGTTTACACCGGCGAAAACTCCCCTATGCCAAAGTCGTCACCATCTTTAAAACCGACTGACAGGGATGTACAGAATGCGCTAGATGAGGTCACAGATATCGAACGCTAAAAAAGTACCCCGCCGCGGGGCACCTTTTTTTTGTATCGCGACCCAAGGACAATTTTTCACCACAAGATATATCACCGCATTACCACGTGAAAAGTATCAATCATGCTGTACCTCGTAGGACTCGGTCTTTCAGACGAGACAGATATTACTGTCAAGGGCCTGGAGGTTGTCAAGAAGGCTTCCAGGGTCTATCTTGAAGCCTACACTAGCATTCTGCTGGTTGAGCAATCCGTCTTGGTATATACCCTACAATGGCCTCATGCGGATACATGTTAACAACGATCTTATTAGGAATCATACTATGGTCGCTCTATCACAGTAGCTGACCGTGAAATGGTCGAATCCAACAGCGAAGAGATCCTACGAAATGCGCAGAACGAGGATGTCGCATTCCTTGTCGTTGGTGATCCTTTTGGGTATGAACTATAAGCATGTCATGACACCTCGCTGCGCGAAACTGACATTTTAAGTGCGACAACACATACAGATCTCGTTCTTCGTGCACGAGAACTTGAGATCCCTGTCCGAACAGTTCCCAATGCCTCCATCATGTCCGGTATCGGTGCCTGCGGTCTTCAGCTTTACAACTTTGGTCAGACCGTGTCCATGGTCTTCTTCACAGACACCTGGAAGCCTGCATCTTTCTACGACCGCATAAAGGAGAATCGCCAGATTGGCCTTCATACATTGGTTCTAGTGGATATCAAAGTCAAGGAGCAGAGTCTCGAGAACATGGCTCGTGGTCGCCTCGTCTACGAGCCCCCTCGCTACATGACCGTGGGCCAATGTGCCCAGCAAATGTTGGAAATTGAGGAGGAGCGCAAGGAGGGCGTATACGCCAAAGACAGTCTTGCCATTGGTGCTGCTCGTGTAGGAGGCAGGACAGAGAAATTCGTGGCTGGTACGCTGGAAGAACTTTGCTCTACTGATGAGGAGCTTGGTCCTCCTCTTCACAGTCTTGTTCTTCTTGGACGAAGGACACATGAGCTGGAGCTCGACTACGTGCGACAATTTGCTGTTGACAAGGAGAAGTGGGACAAAATATGGAACGCCGAGTATGGAAAACAACTTTGATTGTATACTAATGCTGTCATAAGTTCGTATCGCCATTGATATTAAGTCCTATCGTACAAGCGAGATTTGCATTATCCTGACCATTACTCTCGCGAAGCCCTCCACGAGCGCACATCTCCCTCCGAAATCTCCCTCAAGGTGTTGGGCGAGGCAGGCTTGCCAGTGACGGTGCTGGACGCAATGTCGGCAACGCGGCTAAGCAAGTTCTTGGAAACGAGCGAGTAGGTGGAAGAAACGGCCTTGACACGGATGATACCAATTCGGGGATCTTTCTCAGATCCGTCGTGGACGCCGTCACCGAGGTCGCCAAGCCAAGCCTTGAGGGTTGGGCTGTAGTGCTTAGCAACAAGGCTGCGGTCTGTGCTGATGCTGGCGTTTCCAGCGATAGAAGCCCACTCTCCAGAGGCGTTGATGAAGGAAATGTTGACATGAGGGTCAGCATCGAGGTCGTCGGTCTTGCCAGACTCGGTGTTGGTGTGGAAAAGAAGGTCAATGCCTCCAGTCTCCTAAGAACACGTTAGTTACGCCATATGTAAATTATATGAGTATATGGATAACGTACGGTGGCGGCCAGCGCCATGCAACGCGAGACAAGGTTGCCGGATTCAGAACCGCGGGTGGTCATCATGCCAAACTTCTCCTTGGTGACGAAGTGGACGAGGTCCTCGATCTTGGTCTGAAGAGGAACGTCCTCAGCGTTGGCCTTCTTGTAAGGGTCGGCAGGGGCATCGCCAGTGTTTGCGTTGGAGAAAGACATTTTGTTTGGCGTAGTTGTAAAGAATTTGATGGAGTTGTGTTGTTGTTTGTGATTGAAGATAAGATCAGAACCAGAACGTAAGGCTTGGAGCTGAACTGGCAGAGTTATATAGCACCTCCTCGGCCGAGCTACCTGCTTACGTACCAATGCAGGCAAGCCAACATGGCACAATCGTACCGATTTCATCATCGATGTTGTGTTGATTTGTAGGTACAGTGGGGTGCCTGAGATCGAGCTTCGATAAATGGTGACGTCACGCTCACGATCAGCCCCGGAAGCAGGAGGTGTTTTGTTGAATTTGTATCACGATTGTCTACCAATAAAGCACTCTGTTTGGCCTTTAGAACGAGTACCTGATTTTATCACGGAAGCCCAGACGGCAATTGACACCGCGGAGTGACAGGAGGCTTATATACCCATGGGAAGCTGCGGTAGCATATCTCAGTGTGGTTAGAGGTACAGGTGATGACAGTTTGATTTGCTTCCTGGGTTTGCAATAGGCCGGTAGATCCAGTGCATTTGAATCAATTACTCTATAGCCTAACCTTACCCCTGTGCATGGACTCTTTTTACGGCGAATCTACTGACTTGATATCAAGACGACTTGAAAACAGATAGCTATTTGAGAAGCTCAACCTCACCCAAGGGTAGTGGGTCAACAGTAGCAGGTGTAGTAGTTGCAGCTACAGCGAAGATCCCCGGCCGTTTTCTTAAAATAATATGGATCGGCAACACCCAAGCCGGTTAGTAGGACAGGGGTAGCTAGAAATCCGTTGCTCATCAAGATCGTACTGGGGAGATTGATCGTTAGTTCTTGACCACCATCAATCATCTCAAGTTGCTTCAACAGGCTCGTCTTCTCAATCACACGATGCCAGTCTCAGTTACACAAACACAGGAACATCCTTGACGTTATATGTGATCAGTCATATGTTGCCTTGAAATTACAGGTCATGGTCTGGATTGCCATTGACATGGATGGTGGAAGGATATATCTAAAATAGTCAAAGAAAGCGGCAAGCAAGCCTGTGCACTTGTATGTCATTATATTTGCCTCATGATAGTAAATATCTGACAGCACCAAATGACAATGCCGCCGGCTGCGTATTTGTTTGAGTTTCGTTTATGAGGTTCCTCTATGGCATCGTCTAGATCTCGATCGCATATACTACCACTTTTGGGAAATGCAATCCGCGGCAAATGCAAGTACACCCACGGCTAGCAGCGTTTCTTACTTTCTTTCATATCTACGAATTCAAAGAAACGCCCAGTCAAGAGTATCACCACAGCTAGACAGTATCACAAAGCCACGAATTGATTTCTCATAAACAAGGATTTGTTAAAGGATTGTCGCAGATATTGCATTCACTATGCAATGGACACTGTGATTCATCTGTTGGTTTGAGCAAGTGCAGGCTGATTGGCGACTGCCGCTTCCCGCCTTCTGCCTCCTGCCCCGCGGTCGGGCTCTTGCCGTAGAGGTCCTCAAGGTATCAGAAAGGTTGCCGATGAAAGCCTGAGAGACGAAATTAGTAGGTCAGTTTACGTCATTAGCATCGAGCGTCTTGTCTGTTTATTTTTGTACCCCAAAACATAGAGGCCAACTTCACTAGGGGGTATTTTTCAGGGTGCGCCTTCCGCATGTACTCGACCAGTACGCATCACGTCACACAACCTTCCTAAGAAATTCGTTGGTACGGGAAGGGAAACAGCGGATTTTAGTGAACATCCTACCTGGGCCGCTTCACCAACTTCGCCCTCATCTCCTTTCCTATTCTCATCAATCCTGGGCATCCCGCAATTCAGCGCGCGACCACAAAGCGGCTATTGAGGTTGCGCGCCTTTACTGTTGTCTTTACCCTGCAAGCTCGCTGCCACGCAAACAAAGACCGTGTGCTTGGCTGGATGCATCTTCCCACTCTTCACTCACTTATCGTTTCTTCAAACTGCATCACAAGAAAGGAAACAACAAACGTCTGATTCATGCTGGCGCAACAGGAGTGCAGCCTCTCCACGTTATCCCAGTCCTCACTTACTGTCTTGTCAGCTATTTAGACCGGACCATTCTTCTCACTTGCAATCCGGGTACTGATTGATTTTCTCTCACGGGTTATCTTTTCAGCATTATTCTGGACCAGATCTGCCTGCTACTACTCGCACGGCGTTGTCCAAAAAGAACAAGTAGTCTGTTGACTTTCTCAACCTCACTCCAACCATGTCGAACGATCCTCCGGTCAGTATCATGCGATATCACATCCTCGGAATTTGACTAACAAACTACATAGACCGCGTTCCCCTGGGAATGCAGAGATAAGGAGGACCAGGCAAAAGACGACTTCACCCATCCTCACCGCCGTGTCAACCAGTTTCTTGCTGACGAGAACATGAGACTGAAGCGCATCTTACGCGAAAATGGCATTTCTTGGTCTTCTGTCTCATTGAACCACATGCAACAATCCAATCCCCTCAAGCGCAAGACCCGTTCTTCTATGCCCAATCAAGCTCCTTACCTTCCCATGGAAGTTATTCTCCGGATCCTTAAGTTCGCTATGAAATCTCCCACCCCGATCGTGGACCCTTTGTCCCCCCTCACACCTGAGAACCTGTCTGATAAGGAGAAAGCGCAGGGCAACCAGATCGCCATCCATTTTCTGGCCACCTGCAAAGCTCTCCATATTGAAGGCACTCGGTTTTTGTGGGAATCCAACCACTTTACTTTTACAACTCCTCGAGCGGTGCGCATCTTTGCCGACCTCCCTGCGAAATTTCGTCAGGACATCACCCATGTGAACTTCCGTATTATCGCACGATACTATGACGACCAACCAGCTCGCCGACACAAACTTGACCGCTGCTATCATTCCGATCTGAAGAAGGACCATCACTTGAAGGTCCAGCAGCGTTCTACCGAATCTCCTCTTGTCCGTGGAGGTTTCCGGTGCTACACTTGGAACCAGGTTGTCGACTTCCTCGAGGGGCTTCGTGCACCCTTCGATCCGAGTTACCGAAACAGGAAGCTACCACGACCAAAAATGCTACCGTCTCTGGCTTCCCTCCGACTCGACCTCGTCAATTTCTCTGACACGCTTCTCCCTTTTAGTGGTGCTGAGTTGCATGACATTTGCTCCCACGAGTTCGGCTGCACCTTGAATGAACTTCAAGTCACAGGCATGCCATTTGACGACACTGGCTTGAAGGCCTCCGTTGAATTGAGCGGCATGCTCAAGGATGAAGGACTGTATCTTGACGGTCCGGCCTCGTACATGGCGCGCTCCAAGTACCTTCAACGTCTCCGAGGGAAGAAATGGTGCGCTAGGGTGATAAGAGCTTGGAAGCCCGATGATGAGGAGGACAGCGAAGAGGATGAGGACACATTTCACAGCCACTCGCGTGCTACCAGGCTTGGAGTCTTGCCTCCAGCACCGAGTGAAGAAGGGCATCCATCCTCAGACCGCGACGAGGAAACCGTCATCTGGAAACGAGTTCCTATCTCTCGAGACGTCGAGAAACGCGACTGGATCCAATTTTCTCGTTCTAGCGGATACGAGATCGGCGGCGTCGACTGGGACGACGACGAAGAGGGTATCTGCCCCTGCTGCGGAGACAGCCACTCGGGCACGTCCATCCTGGAGTATTTGATGGATGAAGAGTAGGCTGACAGGAGTCAGCATGACCACTCACCTGTGGCCAGAATCTTGGCATTGAAAAACGGGCGTTGAAAAAAGGGAAGCAGCGAAGGGGAAGCGATGATTATGTCTTTATGTCACCACACATGACTAGATACCCCAGGAGCAATGGCTGCTAATTTTTTTGAGGAAATGAAACGGAGTTGACGGTCTGAAGGCCGCTCGGTGTATTTACTTAGTCTGAATCTCCCATATACCTACCCAGGTTGAGCAACCTAGAAAAGGTCTCGTCGGATTTCATGGGCATGGATGCAGGACAAAATGGCAATCCTAGATACTT
Organism: Fusarium graminearum PH-1; assembly: GCF_000240135.3. NCBI lineage: Eukaryota > Fungi > Ascomycota > Sordariomycetes > Hypocreales > Nectriaceae > Fusarium > Fusarium graminearum. The sequence goes on from NC_026477.1 coordinate 5,804,187, forward strand.
AGGTCAAACACACAAGGATTACATCTGTAACACATGAGTGAGTGCATGTTAGCTTCGCTTGCGATCTTGGGTGCCGATTTGCCAAACGAAAAACATCTAAGAGCGAGGTCGCGTGGCCCAATGGCAAGGCGTCTGACTACGAATCAGAAGATTCTGGGTTCGATCCCCAGCGTGATCATTTCTTTTTGCACTTGATACTCAATTTTAATCAAGTGTAGATCAACAGCAATACATGCATAAACTGATTTAATTCCATCTCTCATGCTTCCATCGGCCAATCTTTTTGATACCTTGGGACCATATCGCTTTCATCCAACACATGCACACGGGCTAAGAAATCAGGTCATCGAGGAAATAGTTTCATTTTCTATCTTTCGTCTCAAATCTTCAAATCTTGGCCTCTGGTGGTGACAAACCCTCCAGCAAGCTTTCCTTTCATCTCCATCCAACGACCTGGAGCCGGCCGCAGGGGGAAGGAATGATATACGAAAAAGGCAAACGCAAACATGAATACACATTAGCGACTAGCGCAACTCCTTTCCACGTGGGAAGGAGATTATCTCGCGGCGAGACGCCGAAATCTACATGCGTACGTTTTCCAAGAACCGAACAGTCGAAAAACCGTCTCGAGGTCGCACTGACACAAGATACAGCATGTTGTGATTTAGCGGCACGTCAATGACCGCTTGACATACGAACGTTATATGAACGTGATAGAATAAGACATAGGGCTCAATGGCCACATAAAGGAAAAGAAATGGTCAAGTTAATGACAAGAAGTTTCAAAATAGAGTAAATCATCCACCAGAAGAGTGAAAAATCGTGAGCAGACCATAATGCTAGAGCCTCTCCGTGGTATCGCAGAACGCCGGTCCTTTTAATCCTGTTTCATACGGCCTCATCACCTGCAGTAAGCGGCTTAATAAGCCTGGCCAGGGACGGGCTTTCTGTTGAGTGAGCCTGAGGAAGTTGGTCCTTGAGAAGGATTCATGGGGCTGGGTCCAGGAGGATTGTTTCTTCGGTTCACTCCGCTGGGACTTTGCGAACGTCCACCAGCGGGCCCGGGTGACTGAGAGCGAGGTCCAGGGCTCATGGGTCCGCCACCTGGTGGTCCATTACGGGGGCCAGGCGATTGTGATCGAGGTCCAGGGCTCATGCGGCCTTGAGGGAGGCCTTGGAAGGGTCCAGAGCCCATTTGAGGGCGACCAGGGGGTCCCATGGGTGATTGAGGGCGTCCGCCGTTGGGTCCCATAGGCCCGGGTCCACGGGGAGGGCCACCTTTGACAGGAGGACCTGGTCGAGGACCGTTTTGGGCAGGGCGAGGCTTCACAGGGCGAGTTGATAGACAAGTTCGAGGAACAACACCTTGTCGAGATCGGTCAAGTCGGATACAGAGCGCCTGGATTATAGTTAGTATAGTTCAAACAAAAAATACAATAGGGAATACACTTACCCAGCCATCATCGTATTCGTGAAGGAGTCGGACAAGGTCACCAGCTTTCAGTTCCAGTTCATCGTCCATAGTAGGTTTGAAGTCGAGTTGCACACGGTGAACAGCCGAGGTAGCAGGCCCTCCAGCAGCTGCAATAGCGGCTGCGCCACCAGAAGGACTCTCGGGAGCACCACCTGTAGCAGAAGTATTGCTGTAGTCGGTACCGGCAGGGCTGCCAGGGATGGCTGCCATAGGGGCGCTAGGAATTGTCAGGTCAAGTTGAGGAGGGCCATCCTTGCGTATCGATGTCTTGCGGGCGACTGCGGCAGCTCCAACTCCGGCAGCAACAGCGGCTCCAGTGGCAGTGACGGGATTGTCAAAGGGCGATTGAGGTGAGACAGGGGCCGAGACACCGATGGCTGAATTTTCGGATAGTGGACTAGGAGAAACGCGGTGGACAGAGGCAGTCTCCTCTTGAACGGGCGAGGGGACACGCTCAGCCTGTGTACCGAAGGGGTTTGCAGGATCAACGCTCTGAGCTGTAGACGGGCGTTCCCAGGCACTACCGCCGGGAGTTCGTGGTGACAGAGGTCCATTGGCTGAAGGAGAAGTAGAAGCAGGCACAGCAAGAGCCAAGGCAGCACCCTTGCTTGAGCGCTTCTGGTTTTCGATACCGTTCCAGTTAGGCAGGAATTGAGTGACGGGTCGGAGGCTGACGCGAGGGGCCTGCGCATCTGCGCGGACGGACGAGGTGTCGGGCTCAAAAGGTTCAGGGCTCATGGATCGACGCACGGCAGCAACGGCAGCCATGGGAGGAGCAGCACCACCGCGACCAACCATTGGGCCATGAAGCTTCTCATCATCGTTCTCGAGTCGTTCCATCTCGGCCTGCTTGCGACGCTTGGAAAAGACAAAGAAGATCAGTAATCCCATGGCGAGAAGTCCGCCTAGAACACCAAAGGCAATTCCAGCCTTGGCTCCTGCGCTGGTGCCGGTGGCATCAGGGACAGAAGTAGAGCTGGGGAGACTGGAGGTTCCGGAAATGTCGGCCACCTCATCGATGGTTGTGGAAGCAGAGGCGGCGCCTGTTGCCTTGGCCAGGATGGATTCGATAGACTGGGACTCGGTTGGGTGACTGATAACGGTAGGAATAGATGAGGCCTCATTGCTGCTGGTGACTTGAGCGCGAGTTCTGGTGGGCTTGATGGTCGAGCTCTCCTTCTCGGTTGTGTCGTTTTCGGCCTCACTACGAGACTTGGCTTCTTCAGCAGCCTTTTTCTTGGCAGCCTCTTCCTGTTCCTTCTTCTCTTGCTCTTTTTCCTTCTCTTCCTCCTCTTCCTCGGCCTTTTCTTGAGCGGCCTTCTTCTTGGCCTCTTCTTGAGCCTTCTCCTTGGCCTCTTGGGCCTTCTCTCTAGCTTCCTCGGCTTCCTTTTCTTTTTCAGCCGCTTCTTCCTTCTTCTTTTCCTCGGCCTCCTTCTTCTTGTCATCATCATCGTCGTCGTCATCTTCATCGTCGTCCTTTGAAGAGCCTGTGGGTTTAGGCTCACTGCCAACTGTCTTGTATCCACCAATAGCTCCTTCAAATGTCGCCTCAATAGTCTTGAAGACGGTCTTCACTGCTTCTGCAACAAGTTAGATAATCATCATCGACCAGATACTTGTATTTTTAAATCGATTTTGAATGAGATGTAAACAGGTCAGATACTTACGAGGTTCTCGCTTCTCGACATCACGCTTCGAGGCGTCGGCAGAGACGTCAATCTCATGGGCAATGTTGCCGAATCCGAAGAGCCCTTCCGCTCTCCGGTGCACATGCAAGTGCTGAAGATGCATATTTACTGGATTTTCGAAGATCGAATGACAACCAGCTTGTTGGTGACGACGGTTTGGGTTTGCACTAAGCGTGTTTGTCTTCCCGACAGGATATATCGTCTTTAATGAGAGAAATTCGCGGGGCTGGTCGCTATGTAGGCTGGAATGAAGGGCGTTGTAAAAGATGGCAGGAGCAATGACAGTATCTCTTAAGGGTTTGTAAAGACCAGTATCTTTGTTCGGGTGGCTGCGATGATGTCTCAGATGAGAACAGCAGGGGTTTGCGTCGGTAGCGAAAGTGATGTAAAAGCGCAAGTTCAACTGCTAGTTACGGCGTAAAACGTAAAAAGTATTGGACCGGCTGCCAAATGAGTGTAAGATGTGTTAGCGAAAGCAATAATTATTACGATTATCGCTTTAGGCACACGGCGGGCGATTTTGCAAAAACGCGCAGTGGAAACGAATGGACGAACTGAACTCGGCACGGGCTACAACAAAAAAGATGAAGCGACCGCGAGAAGAAGCAGTTCAGAAATTGAACAATCTCAAGGGATTGGGAGAGTGAGTAAAAAGAAAGGTGCAGAATAGAAAAGGCGGACGTGGGTGGATAAAGGCGAAGAGAGAGAGAGGCGAGGAGAAGGGGAACCTAGGATCAGGAGCGGAGTGCTGGGGCTAAACAAGGTCCCCGGACTTCGCCCAAGTCTGATAGGGCCAACCGAGGCCTGGGCTAACAGAGCATGGGCAGCAGAGCTGAACCTGGCAGCAGCAGGGCATTGATCGTGTATCTCGGGGTATCTTGCTCTGGTAGTTGCACTGGAAAACAGGCCCTGTTTGCCTGGCGTTTCATATTGAACCAGCTTTACGGTACATGGTAGTACAAGTTGACATTGACCTCAGTCCTTTGTCAGAATGAATGCAACCTCTGAATAGCACGACAGACACAGCCGCCTGTGCTTTCTCTGTCTGACGAAAAGTAAACTGTCTTACTAACCCACCTATTTACTTTCAAAGGATAACAGAGATGCACGAGACAACACAGTCAGTCCTTGTTCAAAAAAAGCACCATACACTAGAAGAGGCACATTGTTCCAAAACTAACCTGCCATTGATGCAGCCACCTCAAGATTCAAACTGTATCGTGTCGTGCCAGCCTGTGAGCATCGATAAGAATGACTTGAAATTGCTAGGTAATAAATGAGGCAAGGCGCGGTTTCCACCCACTTGACTCCATTGAATGCTATGCATAATTAGATGATGATCAGCAGAGGTGCTCGGAGCCAAGGAATCGAGCGAGTTTGTGATTTGTAGGCGAAGACAAGAACAAAAAAAAAACCCGCTCTCAAGGTAGCGAAGCCTGATCCTTGCCTGCAGCTTCCGCTTCCTTACTTCCCTACTTTCGTCTTGATGAAGCTCGCTGCATGTCCAGTATTAGCCAGGGGTTTAGGCGCGTTAACGGGGATTAGAGACAGGGGGCTTGTGCTACTGACGCCAGATGTCAGGGACAAAAGCATAATGATTGGCTGTGTCTGTTCCACTATCTTTGCTTAGCCAGGAACCGCCGGGAAACTGACCAATCCAGTGATAATCTTGAAGAGGCGTGGCTTTGGTAGCTCTTTAGCTACCTCAAGCCAAGCTCCAACGTCTCCTCATTTAATAAACCCTGGCTCAAATTGCCCGATTTTATTAAAATTATCCCACACACTCGCTCTTATTCTTCTCCTTTTTATGGATGCATTATCGAATGTCAATCGACTAGCTCAAATGAATCCGATCGATGTTTATCTTCAGCAACCGTTTCCATATCTCGTCTTGTCGTGACGTCTTTGGTCTTGGATTGATGAAAGTGGACAAAGACCGCTCACGCTCAGTCACTCACTAGGTGTCCCAGGTTACGGTAGATCTTCATGTTTACGAAACAGCGGGGCTGTGTTTCTTGGTGCTGCAGCTCAATAAACAACTCCATGTTTTGCCTCCCGTCACAGAGACTCTGGCCTAAACCTGACGAGCCGAGTCGCAACATGCACGGACGGTCGGGGCTCGGTCTACGGAAGCGTCCTGATCTTGGTGTTGCTTCCGAAAAGTTGCCCATATTTTTATCAAAGAAATGACTATATTAAAAGAAACAAACTGACTCCTTTGTTTTCCAGGTGCCGCATTGACTGACTCCAGTCGAAACAACTGGAGACGTCTGTGCATGCTCCGTCGATCCGCTTGCTTCTCTCGATGTGTCCACCAGCTCGCCAGCTTGCCTCCTGTTAGCCTGTATACCGCAAAGATGCAACTATCTTGTGCATCAATATACCACCTGATCCACGATACGAGATAATAATCACATCAGAGCAATGCTGGGTAAAGTGTCATGCACAACACATGTTCACAAATCTACAAAAGATGTGCAAACATACGATACGATTAAACACAACGTTGTCCCCCAAAGTCAATTTCCAGCCGGTTACATCGTTCAGCGTCACTGTTTCATCCTCGGCCTTTATCGCTCTGTTGGTGGTTACCGCGTGTGGCTTGTTGTCTAACGTCTTTATTTACTTAGACCCTGTCACGCCAGCAATCCTTGACTTGCCAAATTCATATTAGTCTTGCATTGGATACTGTCAATTTGAGGAAGAAGCTCGGGTATCTAGATGCCACGAGACTCATCTCGCCTCTGTTTCGAAATACCCAGTATCCTCATCACCTGCCGTCAACAAGGTGTCAGTCACTACGTATTTGTGCCGCTTCCGTCATTACGGCTAGGTAGTTGTCGTATGTTTGGGTAACAAAGAGTGGCTGGTCTGAAACGGTTCAGCTCAGAGAGTGATCGCCGTGGTCTTAGACATGACATTCCTCTCACGCCTTCCAAGTGTCTCACTTACAAACTGAACAATCCACCGGCAATTCATCTTAGTAGACACTTCCGATCCAAGGGGCCGTTTAAACACATTCCTAATGAGTTCGCTGTGTTCATCGTCATAGGATGGTTTGACCTTTCGAAAAAGAAGGATTCTGTAACCATATGCCAGCTGATGGTTGTTAAATTACCATCATCTGGTATCTTACTAGTCCAGTGTCATGCATGCCCAGCAACTCCCTGGCTTGGTGTGCCGACAAGGCTAAATGCGTATTTGGCCATCATTTCAATCACACAACGGCCCAGACAGCCCTGTTAAAGCTGTTGTAATACGATTCGTGGAATTTATGAATCTAGAAAGCGCAGACCATCCATCAACACGTCGAGGTTGTAAGTCAAGTTCGCCATATGCCTCTACGTAGATATATGCAAATATGTAGATAATAAGTACATTTATGCCTGAATCCAAGCCGTCAGTTACCTGGTCAATAGTTGACATCTCGCAATAATCAATACAAGACCAGGCAAACGCTCGCTATGCCGAGTCAATACCCTGGGTATAGTATAATGCATCACTTTCGCAAACCAAGCTCCCACCTTTTGCTCTTTACATGGAGTCCTCCATCTGCTTACTCCTGGTCTTGACCCAATTGTCCTTATCAGGCTGTCCGCCCTGAGCCTCGAGGCCCATCCCTCTCTCTACCCATTCTTTACTTTCCATGTGTCGCAGTCGACTAAGAGCTCGGGCGAACGCAAAAGCTTCCTCCGTACCGGCAAAAAGATTCGAATCCTTGAGTTTGTCCACGTTGTGCACCAAGTCGTGACTGTCAGCAGCTTTCTCGGCGTCGGCTCCCTTCACACCTTGCTTCATCAAGCTTTCGGCGATCTCGTCGCGGGACACGAATAGCTCTGACAAAGGCTTTTCGGTAGTCAAGACGAGCTTTGCGTTGCCCTCGTATACGACGTCGATAAACGTAATGAACCGACGTGCAAGATCTCGCTGCTGGTGAGTCATGCCGGGAATATCAGTGACGATGAATGCCTCGTAAGAGCGGACAAGCTCGATAAAGTCGGCAGCAGACTTTGGTTGCCGGATCAGCTCGTCGAAAGTGAACCATGCTGCTCGTCCACTAACTCGGGGGACATAGATTTCACGGCCCCAGACCTTCTGAATCTCGGGTCGAGGCTCTGGTTGCTCGGGGTCGCCGAGGAACCGGAACCATTTCTCGGCGTGTGCTTGGGCGTGGGTGTCAAGAGACGTGTGGTATACATCAGATGGTGGTCGGGGGATCTTTCGATAGTCTGTTGGAGAATCTAGGTTGATAACATGTAGGCGATTTTTGAGAAGCTCAATGGCTGGGATAAAAGACTCTCGCTGGACGCCGTTCTTATACAGCTCGTCAGGCTTTCTGTTGGATGTCGTTACGAGCACTACACCGTTCGCCATGAGAGATTCTAGTAATCTTTTACATGTCAGACTTGTACAACTTGTCTATGTAGGGGTAATCATACCTTCGCAAAATCATGGCGTCTGCGACATCAGTACATTGAAACTCGTCGAAGCAGAGAACATTGCCCTGTTGAGCAATGTCGGCTGCGACATATGGCACACCATCGATATCGTTCCCGTGCTCCATCTTGAACTTGTGCAGTCGCTTGTGCACATCTTGCATGAAGTTGTTGAAATGGATGCGACTTTTTGATTTGACAGACGGCGGCAGAGTGTCGTATAAGAGGTCCATCAACATGGTCTTGCCGCAGCCAACATCACCATGAAGATATAAACCTTTGGGGAGATCGCTAGAAATAGTTCCAATGGCGGATTTCTTGCCACTCGAGCCAAAGAGGGACGAGAATATAGATTTCTTAGTGGGCTTGAGGGATTCTATGGTGGGATGCTCAACAGGCGGGGCGTCATATCGTTCCAGTTCGTGATACAGGTTTTGGAAGTTTTGAATAATTCCTTGGCTTTGTCAGTGTTCTTAGGTTCAATAATGTATATATTTCAGCTATGCTCACCTCTTTGGTGCTCATCGTTCCGTAACCTCCCCGCCGCGACTCTTCTGTCGTACTCTGGAATTGGACCTCCGCCGTGGATAGGCTCGGCGTCGACTACTGTGGCCATGGATCGAGAACGGTTGGGACATGATGTTGATATGTTTGCGCCTTGAATCGCAAGTTCTGGTCGGATTTTTCGACAACATGAGCCTATTCTCAAGGCATGTGACACTGCGGTCGTCCGAAACGTCCTCGCATATCTGCCGCTATCCGTCAAGGGTCCAACGACCCGGGCATGACGGATAACGGTGCTGCACCTCAGTGCGCCGCGCATATTGGTCGCATACAAGTGCTGATGCTGGTTCTTGAGTCGCTCGCGATCGATCGCTAGTTCGTTTCTAAGAAAACGCTTGAGTTGCGACAAGTAAATCGAGGAGCAGAGCTTGTGAATCCGGTATTGAATTGACGATGGAGGTGGGCCGGGTTTAGAATTGATCTCCGGAGGGCGTCTTCCTTGGACCCGAGGCCTGCCGATTCCCGCGATGATGACACCCGCAGTTTAAGCGACGTCATATCACATTGCCGAGGTTCGCTAACATGATGGCTTATCAATCTCTCGTTCCCATCTAAATGGGCTTACCCTGGATGAACATTCCAGAATTGGTCCGCATTTTCGAATGGTCAGCTGCCTACTAGAAACTTTCTTTCACATAATGATTAATGTTGTCTTTGTGCTTGCTCATCAATGTTGTTGACAAAAGCCCTCATGTTCGACTCGTGAGTCAGTGTTGAGAATGGAAGTCAGTTAGTTTGCTTCATGGTGGATGCCGAACGAACTCCGAGCGGTCCCCTGTCTATTTCATCTGCAATATCTATTCTGGAACGTTTCTATGAACAGTCATCACTCTAGCTAGAGACATGTATACAAATATGAGGCTCTTCAGATTAATACCGACTACATTCGATTCAATGCGCGAAGAGAAAGTTGACACCGTAAAAGAAAAGACAATAGCAAGCAATATTATACGAAGCACCAAACTCTTTAGTAACCAGCAACGCTATATTTGTATAAAGAATCTATATATAAGATCCCAAGTTTGTGATTATTGATCCCTCTAATTACTCCAGCTGTCATAAGTCCAGCTCCAAACAATATCGTGAAATTCATGTCGCATTTTGACGTTATTAAACCACCCAAATTAAGTCATAATATAAGCCAGGCCAATGGCGGCAACAAGGCCAGCGAAAGGAGCACCGATGATACCGGCTGCGTTGTCGTCGTCCTTGCTGCCAGAGGACTTGCCAGAGCCCTTGTCGTTGCTGTCATCCGATTTGGCATCATCCGAGTCAACAAGCTCACCACCAAATACCTTCTTGCCAGGGTTAACACCGGAGCTCAGCTCGGAAGCACGCTTCTTGTAGTCGGAAAGAGTCTTGTTCTTGTCAGGGTTGATGATGCCGACCATGCCAGAAGGGCACTCCTTGCCCTGAGAAGAGTAGAAAGGAGTAGGGTCGGTGTCATTGATTGTGACCTGGAAAACCTTGTCCTATAAAACGTGTTAGATAATACATAAAAGCTATATGAGGGGTTGCAACATACGGCGGATCCAGAGTCAGTGGGAAGGAAACCGGAAAAGAAACCGCTGCCGAGATCAAGGGGAGAGCAAGGATAGCGGTAGTCGCCAGCGACAACGCTGTGGTTCTTGGGCTCAAAGTGGAATTCGAGGACATCGCCCTTCTCAGCCTCGACCTCCTCGGGGTCGAACTTATCATCGCTAGTGGCCGTGATCTTGATGGTTTTGGCGGTGGCCAGGTAAGCCATGGCAGCCGAGGCGAACAGAGTCTTGAGAGAAGGCATATTAATTGAAGAAGTTGTGCAAGAGTGTGTAGTTCGGAAAGATGTGGTGAGTATGAGCACAAGTTTGAGACAGAGATTAGTTGTAGAGTGATAAATTAAGGATTGCAAGATACTACCAACGTGTAACTTATATATATAGGTAGGTATATAAAAAGAAAAGCCTGAGATCAGGTCAGAATCGCCTGTTGCCCAGCAGCCCCTTATCCAGGCAGTTTTTCTGTGTCACCTCTTACAAGGACCCATTGATGCACAGATCCCGTTGCCTAACGAGGCCGCCAAGAGTCGTTTCTGACCAAGGAGAAGCGCAATGACTTTTCTTTCCAACGGTGGAGGATTCGCTGGTTGATCGGATATTTCTGCCGTTGAGGCCCCTGTTTACTTGTGACCCGGCAACCAGAAAAGTGTGCAGGGATATCTCGTATAGCTTACCCTGGAGTCGATGGCAGCTCGTTCTATACAACATTGCGAGAACAACTATCAACAAACAATTTACTTTATTTCTTTTTTTCGTGTAATCACATGACGAACTCCTGTTGGAACAAGACATAATGTGGTGAGATTTCTTACGATATACGGATATATCTATCTGTCCTATGTGAGGTTGAGGACGCATCCATTCTGCCATTGTACCGCTCAGTGCAGGGGAGAAACGACGACGGGTTTCAAAAGACGGTGTCGAACTATCCTTGCTGCTGATCTATAAACATCATAAAGACATAATTCAAAGCTTGATTGACCGCTCTCAAACGCAAACACAAACACTTGTACAAGACACAAACTACCTACCTAGGTTGGTTGGGATGCCATAAAAGACGACGCTCCTGAATGACATAAACAGAGCCAAGAATCCACAACAAACTGCGGGAGCTACCTTCAGTAACGTCTCAACGGCTGCTAGTCAAAGATAAATTGTGTCGTAGTTTGTGGTATTTCTCGCAAAAAGACAAGGCTTCAGTCTAACCAAGCCCAAAGTTTATTCCCTTGGCTAACTATCCTGTAGCCGCCCCATCTTGGGCTGTCCCGCGACTCAGTTCTGTCTTCCGTCTTGACTAACTAATTTATTTTATTTACCGATTCAAGTCCCAGAGACCGGGAAATGTCCCCGGAACTGCTCCATGGTTTTCCATTTCCATTTCCGGTTCCGAGGATTAGCTTTCGGTCAGACACAAATTAACCTTCCTAGATGATGCACAGCCTTTTGAGGGCTTTACTAGCTAAGCTTGGCCTGGGCACTATGCCTGAATGCATCTGAGAAGACCTTGGTCAGGTCATAATTAGTCTACCCTTAAAATCCGTGATGTAAAAAGACTAATCATGGCGGACTGGAGACAACGAATCATTGTACAACAACTCAGACACCTAGAGGCATTACAACCTGCACAGCACGTAAAGTTTAGAGATGATTGGAGTGTTGGGTGGTGTTGTGCCGCGCGGCGTAGTCAACGGCCTGAATAGGATGTTCATGCAACAATACCTGTTTACATACTTGGTTGCTGTACAGTTCCTACTGTCTGTCTCTACCTAACTTTCGATCTAGTCTACGACAGATCCGCTTTGGAAGCATGCGATCAAGGGTTCAGCATCGGGAAAAGATGCACAAGATATCTTGCGATATGTCACTCTAATTTCCCCAGTCTCTCCACATAGCTGGGTACTCCTTCCGCGGCTGAAGGTCGACTGTCATTGCTAATGAAAAGAAGCAAGCATGGAAAGAACTAATGTTTCATAGTGTGATGAGATGCCGTGGCTAGCCTGTTATGAGAAGTTGCAATATGGTGATCTACAAACTATAATGGATCCAGGTTGTTAATCGAAGTTGTAACCTTTCCTTAATTGGGGGATGTGCCGTGATAACCCAAGCCCCACCAGTCATGGTCATAGCCAGGTCCATGTCCAACTCGTTCACTTAGACCGTACGAAAGAAAAAAAACTTGAACAGCATTTGCTCCATGTTAAGAAAGACTGGTATAGGTGTCAGAGAGGCTTCACCTGTTCGTTCGAAAGGGTTCACAGAGCACTAATGATGAGTACCCGGACATGTAGAACAACGAAATGGACTGTTCGGTGACGTCCTTTGACGACCAATACCTTGAGACATCGAACATGGAATATCGAACACTGAAGTTATAGGCTTAAAATCAACATTTTGCCGTGATTTTTCTCTACTACCAATATCACCAAAACATCAACTTATAGAATCCGAATATAGATTTTTATAGCAGACATTTCACAATGGCGCACCAATCACCTCCTCGAAGGAGATACCTACAAACCCGGGCTAGGGCAGAGTCCACAACACAATCTCAGCAAACCATCACAAAGTCGACTCCTGGATCATGGATCAAGTCCAAGATACTGCCATGGATTGCCCCGTGGTTCCAGCCTCATCGATCTTATGACACAGAAGACTCGTTTATCCTATTTCCCAAGGTTACATTCCTGGTAGATAAGCCAATCAGAATCCAGTGTCAGATATGTCATCAAGCGAACTGTCAGATTAAGCCAGACGCAGAGCCGCCTGGCGAGTCTGAGTTCAGTTTGATGCCGTGTGGACATGCTGCTTGCTCAAATTGCCCGGGACAGTGGTTCAAGACTCAGAAGACCTGTCCCTTCTGCCGGACCAACCTTGCTTATGGTTGTGGACACGCAGTTCCGCCCAGGCCTTTGACCGAAGAAGGACTTCATATGATTCCGAAGACATTGCTAGATCAGGGCTGTATCCCAAATTTCTGTGTACATTACCGCAAAGCAATACAAATGGAAGAAGCAAAAGACAAATTTCGACAAGCCGTAGGAGAGTTTGAAGCGGCAAGGCAGCGCTTCTCCCAAACTCAAGCGACGGCTGATGAGCTCATCATGCTATCAAAGAGAGATGCGTTTGAGACGGTGTATCAGGATGTACACTTGAACCTGCTCCGCACGTGGTTGACAAGATGGTAAGGTTTGTCGTATAGAATGCCATGACTCGACCCCGGGACAGCTAATGAGGAAGGGATGGGAATGGCTTGCGGGATGGATGTAAGTACACCATCCATGAAAAAGGTTGAAGTACACGATACTTTGGGCTGGAGAACGAATATCAACCTATCGTTGATACTTGAGTCAGGAAGAACAAAGATATACAGGGATGAGAGCGCTGAAACTCATAGAAGATGGGTAATACGAGCTGCAATGATGGTGTTATCCTGACGTATTATTGTCCGCCGGTGAGGCTGTCATGTTTAGAATTTACACCAATGCCACGTTTTTCTCTTGCCCCTTGACCTTCTACATCGTGAGTTTTGCGTGCATGCTACGTACCTTGACACATAACTGCCAACTGAAAAGAATTTCCCGAGCGTGTCAGAAGACGGACCGACAACTCAGCTCGGCTGGGATCTGGAAGTCAATCTTATTTGTCCTGCATAAGCCTGACTCTCGCTTTGTGTCGGTGTCGGTATCGGAGTCGGAATCTGTCTCTGCATCCTGGCAAAGACGAAATTTCGAGTATCGTACCTGACTCGACGGCTTGTGATTGGAAGTTGACAGCGGACGTTGTGCGGCTGGTTGGATATATGTTTGGCTGATGCATTCAATCATAACTGTTTTCAGTTGTTATACCAGACAGACTCATTCTTGGATGCATCCATCAACAAGAAATAGAAGCAAAAAGAAAAGAAAGACGTGTAATGAGGGAAAATCGAGCAAAGGAAACGCCGAATGGGATAGAGAACCCGGCGCATGGGATGGACCCACTCTCGACGGCAGCTCCGTGACCGACGCGGACAATAGTGGGCCTCGGGAGTCGGAACAAGTCAGGGACGACGACAATCATTACCATTCAGCTACCAAGGTTAGTACTAAGCAGGGCAGGCAGGTAGGTACTTGCTGTACGTTTGTTTGCCAAGAGACTCTGCATGAAAATACCTCTGAGGCTCATAATTGAATGAATTCCTCATGTTGCACATTGCGAATACACACCAGATCCAACTTTGAGGTTATTGTTACACGTACCGAGGTCCTCGGCTGATGCTTGATAGCCTATGTATATTGCATTATAGTAGATGGACCATGGATGTCAATTGGTCCCCCTTTTCACTTTGTATTTTGGATGGTGTACTATGCAGTCGTTCAGCTTGTATGTATTCTACTATATGTGATAGTTGTCGCGGAACACCAGTCCGGTAACCCCCGTTACCACTACCACGGTGCTGGGATTGCACGACCATGCTCATGGTATGTTTTATTTTGACGTGTCAAATAAGCGGCTGAAAAATCTTACACTAGAGATGGTCTGTGAAGAAGGTGAGTTGTTTTTGAATTATCCGTTGGCTGTTTTATGTTTCGACAAACTCTCGGTTATGGTTTTACTGTCCTGAATAGGTAAGGCATCTATGCTACATTAACGATATACGACTCGCATCAACAGTTGTGTGGCTTGACTCTACCTTCCTTGAAGCGACGGAGGTAATAAGAAAATAAACCCCCTTTTTCTGTTGTCTTAATGCAGTCAGTATTGAAATATGATACGGCATGTCATGTTTAACAACTTCATGTCCCATGTCCCATGTCCACGGTTGGTCGGCATTTGCCGAGGTGGGGTCAGGGTCTAGATTTTGAGCCCCTCAGCCACATTCAGACGTTGAGTCCCAAACCCTTGGAACAGCCTGCCTTGGCCTCTCCTTCCCTGACGAAGATCGAGATTTGGGGGACTCTAACCGTTAAGGGAAACAGTGGAGTTAGTGGGCTTCTTTCCCAGAATCGGGGAAGGGAATTAAATGGTACTGACTGAGGCAGGTAGTCTGCTGTACTGGCAGCCCGGGAAGGAAGGCACATGACTTTTTCCATGGTGATCGCTTCCTGCCTCTCCAACTCGTCTCCTGAGACTCGCGGTGCCGGCCGTCAGTTTACAGTCAGACCTCACCAGCGCATCGTATCATGACATTATCATTTCACCTCGAACCTACTTGAGTACACACCACTTCATTGATGAGCTTCCTATGGTTTGCCTCTCAACCTCTACATTGTACTGTACGGCACTGTACTGCACGGATGCTTCTTGAACCGCCGCAATGATTGATTCGTGCATGGATACCCTCCCTGTCCTACATCTGCGCAACTGGTTCTAGGCCTCCGATCTGTCTCGCTTGACAATCTCTAAATTCGAATTTTGGATACGGCGCTTCAAGTTGTTGCTTTCCCTGAATTTGCGCCCGTTTCGAATCGCATCATACGGATAACGGATACATGGATCCTGGCTTTGGGCTGTTTCTCCTGAACCCAATCATCACCGCTTCTTGCTTCTATGCTTGGCCGTTGGTGCCGGGCCCAAGTTACACGCCGCCGGGACTGTGGAGTTCGGGCAACCTATCTTTTTCACCACAGCACTTGGCTATCCGCTGTAGGTAGTGTCAATCCGCCAGTCAACGCCTTAAACGCCTTCAACGGCGATACATACAGGACATCTCAATCGCTATCATCAATCTGCCATGTATTTCTTCCCGGTCCAATGCCATTTTGCGTCCACCCATCAGGACTGACCGTGCATCGTTAGCGTTGTTCCGACCTTTGTGTACTGTCCTCTATTAACCTGATCAGTACCTACAGTACGGTATTCTATCTCGAAAAAAGAAAGGAACGGCGCCCGGCAACTCCTCCACCAAAGCTTAGCCCTTAGTGGTAACTGGGGAACGGTCCAAGTTACCCCCAGGGGTCCACACTTTCCGTCATGACCTACTTGCTACTACCTAGACCAAACACGATGCCTGTCAGCGGGCTAGGTAATTCTCATCAAGATGCTAGCTAACCTTGACATGGAACGTATTAGCTCAGAGGTAAGAGCCGCCCCTCGATTAATTAGCTACCTGCCCTACAGACACAGAGCGCCATGTTCTGATAGATCGGCCTCCGACAATACCGCGCGGTTTCTTCGAGCAGTTCTGCACAATTGTGCGAACCTCGCACTGTTGGACAATTTGGGAGGGCTCGATACTTTCGTCTCTCCAAGGCCTTTGCGACCCGATTTCAAGTCAAGGATGTGTATTTATGAGCGCGTGGCTCAGCAATGATCTCCGTATAGTGCACCCTGTCTGACTTACACCCACCTTATCGCCACAAGGGGGCAATAACGGCCCACGCCAACCCGTCTTCTTCTGCAGCGAGTTTTCCAAAGTGGGTGTGATGTGTCGTCTGGTAGCCGTGCTCTCGGAGCTCTTGGGCTGGTAGTCACCGAATCACATCGTCGATGGATTTCTTCCCAACCACAGAACCAAACCCATTCATCGAATCGCTAACATTGACCTTTTGATCCTCGTCCCTCTGCTTTCCCGCAACTCCGTCATTTCAGCTCCCTCTCCGCTTTCCATGAACTCAAAATATTCTCAGCCACTACCTCAAGGGACAAGATCCCTGGGCAGCTTGCATACGGCATCACTTCCTGTTCAATCAACTGCAACTTAACACACATGCTCAATGGAGTCCCCTCTCACAACCTCCGATACAGTTTACCATACCACATCCCTAGGCCATCTTGTTAAGACCTGTAACATTGTATATATCTCCTTTACTAGTGAGACACCCATCTGGTCTTTATTACACACCCTCACATACGCACCGTGACGCTGCGAGCGTAACTTCGTTCGCCTCTGAGTCCACAAATGCGACGAGATTTGGATGGCATTGCGATAGACAAGTCAAGAACCGCCGTGTCAGCACCCAAGTGTGGCTTATTACCATTTCCCACATCTCAAGTTGGTGGCGCGCTGCTCGCTCGCCCGGTCCCCTGACTCCCTGGCTACTTACTTGACCGGCTCTTTTGTCGCAGATTGACTTGGGCTGGGATTGCACTTAGCTCATAACTTTTATTTCGTAGCGCAGCCCTGTAGCTTTCTCTACATAACTAGCATTGCCTGGTGTCGTCCGTCCCGCGCCAGCTCGGCCGTCGTTCTCCCAATAGGGCTGCATCGTCCGTTGATGGGTTTCTCCGAGCCCTGGATCTATACATGTATCTACTACTTCCTTCATATTGTAGTAGAGGCCCCCAATCATTCTGTATCCTTTCACCCTCTTCAGAAGAAAAAAAGATTTGCCGCTGTGGCTGACATTTCCATGTAGTAGCGGGCCCTCTCATGAGCTTGTCATCTTAAGTCTTTATAAACACCCAGGTATATGTCACTCCCGGTGCCCCATCAATCTTTTCGATAAAAGGGAAAGCGTCCTGTTAGACCTGGGTTCTCCTCATCTGAACTATTTCAGCTTGACCCATCTTGAGCTCTCACACCTGTTTTGAGCACTTTCTATTGCTCCTGATCAGTGTTATTTGACCAACCTTGCGGTGTTCTCGCAAGGTAGCCGTTGCTGGATTCTTGAACTACCTGGATGCCAACTCTCGACGCATCCTCAAAACGCTTGCTTTGTTGCAGCAAGAAACGGCCCAATGTCCACACCAGCAGTACGTTCCTGTTCTTTTGTCTGCCTCCTTTCTCCCTCTTCGTTGATCGCTCCTGACACTAGAGTGTCCTTGTTTCTAGCAAAAAGCCAATCTTGCCCGGATCAGAGATAATCAAAGAAGATCCCGGGCCCGCAGGAGAGAATATCTCCAAGAATTGGAGCAAAGACTTCGAGTGTACGAGCTTCAGGGTGTCGAGGCGTCTTCAGAGGTGCAACATGCTGCGCGGAGGGTTGCCGAGGAGAATAGGCAGCTTCGTGGTCTTCTCAACCGACATGGAATCGGCGATGATTACATATCTAACTACTTGAACTCTGGGACAGCGACACAAGCAGACCCAACAACAATGTCTTCCTTCGCCTCCAACACGCCGAGCGAGAGCGTCCAATCTCTTCAACAAGTCATTGCTCCCAGAAGACCTACCACTCTTGAAACGGGCGTGTCTTACGTTATCCCTCCACAGGATAGCCGTGAACCATCTATTGCCAGTGGATCTACAAGCAGTTCTTCTCTATGGGAGCCTGGCCAGTCCATTCAACCTGGTCCAGCATATGCTCACACCCATAATCGACCACTCCCCTCCAACGTTTCGACACCAGTGCCAAGACATTCAATTACTTCGTCGATGCACCCCCAGCAATACACTTCGCACATGTTCTCTGACCCCCAAGTCTCACGGACCGAAGGTTATCATTCTATCGCCGCACCAGGACCTTTGGTGGATGATCCTCGTCGGCATAGCTATTCTGTGGCACCCATGCAAACAGATGTCTCGTCATCGTTGGGCTACACTTTGCCAATGAATACCTTTCATCACCCGGTTGGACAGGATGGCGGCCATCCAGGGCCGTGTTGACTGGATGTTGATCATGCAGAGAGCTTTTCACCGACCCAATGGATTATGCGGTCACCGTGGGCCTCAAAATCTTTGGGCATTCACTCCAAAACACTCTCAAAATCCACTTCAGAGTTGCGATATTTCCCATAAAACAAAGCTTCGCACGATATAGAGTCGACGATAACCGATTCGCTCGAGTACCGATCAACGAAAACACCACGTACCTTGACGATAATGGATTTTGCATGATAAGGCAGGCTGGAGCCCCGATGGGTTACAGTTATATCTCGACCCGGTTTACATGATACAGGGTTGGTATTTGGAGAGACAAAATTCGACGGTGATACGATTTGTTAACCTACCAAACTTCGACCATGGAGCAAAGAAGAAAAGATTGCTTAGGAAAGATCGAGACCGATAATGCGATTCTTTCTAGGTCTTTCGAAATGCGATAACAAAGGCCTGGTACTGGTCTGCTCTCCACAGACAGTCGCATACTCGAACACCCACATAGATCGTTCGAACATCGAATACTGATGGACAAAGGGATTTTCAGCAAGTATCAAAGAGAGATAGATCACAACAAAGACATATCATATCACATTACACATCAGTTCCAACTCGCTTTGTTACGCTATGCAGTACTTCACACCAACCGCGATCTCCAGGACATCGAACAAGCGATAAGCCACACTTCCACGCTCCGGACAATGGCTAACAATATCGAGAGAGAAGTGTTAAGAAGGCACAAGAGTTGAACCATCTTTGTTTCTTTGTAGAGAAGAGGTGAACAATACTCGAAAACGTCCTGAACACTCAACTGCGCACATGTTTCACAGAGCCATAAAAGCCATTTCATATCCATACTCCATGAATCCCGAACGTTTAGTTATTATCGAACTTTCAATTATGTCGCATTCTTCATCAAGCCAAGGTTTCATTATCGAACAAATCTATTCAACCCTTCGGAGATCGAGCATATGCCTGACTGCACCAGTCAATGGCCTTCCACAAATCAAAGTCACAGCAGCAACTCCAACTTTAACCACCACTCCTCCATCATACGCAAATCGCCGGCCTTCAACAAAGGATTGGAACAGATTGCATCAAACATGGGTGGGAAAACGAGCAAGGCACATCACCAGGAAACCCCTGGGGGGAGTCAAGAAACTAACCAAAAGGAGACCAAAGGTGACACTGGTCAAGAACTGGCAAAGGAATTTGCGTCCAAACTATCGCTCGGACCATCGAAGAAGGAGGGCAGACGACATGTTCCAACGCAGCAAGGACACAAGTGTGAGGAGAAAGCCGGAGCAAGTGAGAAATCACTACCAGGATCTCGAGAAGTGAACGGTGAAGCTGACCCAACAAGAAATGGCCCGAGTGCAGATACACTTTTACATAATGATGAAGTCAATACCGCCGTCGTTGTACTTACTCTCATCACCGATATCTGCAAACAGGCCCCTAACCCTTCCATCGAAGAACAAGAGCAGCTGCGTGCCGTCTTCGAACAGATGCCGTATCTCTTGACCCTCGAGGCACGTGGAAGGTACGGA
Organism: Fusarium graminearum PH-1; assembly: GCF_000240135.3. Lineage (NCBI taxonomy): Eukaryota > Fungi > Ascomycota > Sordariomycetes > Hypocreales > Nectriaceae > Fusarium > Fusarium graminearum. Next base: position 5,823,955 of record NC_026477.1, read on the forward strand.
GACGAACTTGTCTTGGCAATTCAGTTTCTGACAACAGTGTACGATCATTCTGAATCAGTGAACTGGGGAGCCATTGAGAGCTTTGATGACTTGCAACTTACTTTGGAAAGCTTGAAAAGATTTGGGAGCCGCACAGAAGCCAGACCAAGAGAAGGACCATATGGGGAGTTTATTGTATGAGCTTTTTGTTTGTTGGATGAGTCCTGCCATAGAGCGTCGAGCAGGTCGTTCATCGGAAAGTATTGCGTTGTTTAGCATTTATACGGCGCATTACAGTGATACCCCTTACTTAGTCATGCAGCAAAGGAAAATGAATCTTAAATTATCAGAACTCCCGCGCCGTATCCTTAATCCCTGAAATCCCAATGAATCCCGTAATACAAACATCGTCTTATGCCTGGCGATCAAGAAATTAATGAATGCCGAACGCATGCTATATAATCACAAGAAGTAATCAGCAACCGGCTTCTTGGCAGGCATGCCCCGCGAATCTTGAGGCGCAGCTTGGAAGACTCTGTAGCGTCGCGCAGGCCCGCTCCGTGGGAGCATACTGCCGTCCATCATGGCTCCGGCACCGCCGTCGCTTCTCCCAACATCACCGTTGCTACGGGCGAAGAGACCCGTGCCAGACTCATCCTCGGAGAGTTCGAGGACAGCAGCAACATTGCCGCATCGGTAACAGTAGTTTGGGGCGGACCAAACAGTAACAATGGATGCGTCAAACATTTCCTTAAAACCTTCCATGACAAGTTGATGAGCGCGTGCAATGAGGCTGAGGTCGTTGCGGTGATTGAAAACTTTGACAATATCTGCACCAAAGAGGAAGCCTGCTCCTCGCGGCGAGAGACCCCAGCCGTCAATCTCGTCAGGGTCGGACCAGAGAAGGTCACACATTGCGCCCTCGTGAGGCACTTCTTGCTTGCGATCTATCAGTCGGATCTTATCCACTGTATCTACCAAGGGACTCAGGCCACCATGAACGCAGAGTACTGCTCCGGCTGGATTTCCGACTGAGCCACCACTGGACCCTGAGGCGCCCGAGCCTGGTGGTCCAGTTTTATCCATGGCAGTTCCGCCTGGGCTTTGAATCTGCTCCTGCGAACTTCCATCTGGTCGGCGTCGGGGGAACCGACTCATTATCGAGCCGTTCTGGTCACAAACCTCGATTTCAGTCTCGTCGTCGACAGGCTCCACACCAGGAGACATCGTGTTCGAGGCGCCAAGCACGATTGCACCAAGCGCTAGGTAGTCAAAGACGTCGCAGCAGTATCTCCATACATTAGCGCTGCCATACTTTCGTATGCATTCGTCGTAAAACCCATAGACTGTCGTAATCTGGCGAGACTCGTGGTTGCCACGAATTAGAGTCATTCTATCGGGGTATCGGACCTTGAGGCAGAGCAAGAGTAGAAAGGATTCTAGTGAATAGAAACCGCGATCGACGAAATCGCCTAGAAATCCGGGTTAGTTAAAGACGGGATTTGTAACACCGAATGAGAGGCCGTACCCATGAAAAGGTAATTCGTATCAGGAACATCACCACCAACTCTGAATAGCTCCATCAGGTCGTGAAACTGGCCATGAATATCACCGCATATCTGCCAGGGATATCAGCCGTTGTCGATATACAGCAGATGCCTTTAATAAAGAACAGCGCATACCGTGACAGGCGCCGTTACAGTGACGACGTTTCCCTCTTCTATTAAAAGCTCACGCGCTTTGTGACATAGCTCCCGGACTTGCGCTTCTGGGATCGGTCGGCATGCGCGCAGTTGCGCAATAGCTCTGAGGTCAAAATATTAGTTCCAAGATTCCGGTAATCGGCGGTCGGGCTTTGAGCCTTACTTGTCGAGGTCGCTCATTATTGTGGGAGTGGGCGGTACTTGGCCGGCCTAGATATTGTGCGGAGGGCGTCGTGATGAACAATGATAAGATAAGTAGATATATACCCAAGTATACCCAAGCTTTGCGATACACCACCTAAGACAATGCGTGGGGAAAATTAAAAGGCTGGTCGCGTGTATGTTGGAGATAGATTTGGAGATTTCGCGATTCGCGCCGGTGAGTGACGCTCTATCCGATAATGGCAGCCTTATCGGGGTGGAGCCAAGCTGCTGCCCCGCGAAAGGTTGATTCTCCGCGGATTTATGCTCTGCCGGTGCCGACAGCATCCTCTTCAGCCGGTAGCCAATGGGAAGTATAGCATAACTCAGGTTTGACTGGGCAGCTCTGGATTTCTGGATCACCACCACAAATCGCTCGATAACACTGGCTCGTCGACCTGGTCAACGCGTGTCGAGAGGACGATGCTACGGTCATTATGTGAGTTCAATGGCATCGGAAACCCATTGAATCATATGCTAACGGCCAATTGAGACTTTTAGAGTCCCTCGAACGACCGCCCGCTTTCTGGATCCCGGCCTCATATCATGCCACCACTTCTTCACCCGAAGTCGCGAATGACGTCGTCGCTCTTCGCAACGACCGTCGCCGCCTGCTTTATTGTCGTCACAATCCCTCATATGCTTCCTTGTCCTGTGCCTCGAACTCGATTCGCCGACGGAGATATCATGGTTGACGAAAATGGCCGACGATTGAGGTGGAGGAGAAAGGACACCAATCCCAAGGTCGAAGATGGAATCGTCCAATTCAACGATATGTCAACCGAGGAGGCCGAAAACGCACAGGACAGGACGAAGAGGGAATGTCCTTTACCGAAGCCGGGAGGTGTGCTAGGCGAATGGCTGTTCTTTCATAAGAACGATAATGAGGCGGGACGATGACCGACAGAAATTGTTGCAACAACTTCATCCAGACTACATCAAGGAAACTCATACCTTAATCACATACCGGTGCCTGAAAGCTACGAAACCGGGCTGCAGTGGCGACCTCTTGCAAGCTCTCGTTTAGCTTGTGTATCTATTCATCACGGACATTGGCTTGTCACCAGTTACGACCTTACAAACGACGAAATATGGTTGGAATATTTCGAAGAGAAGGGCTGCGCATGTCTCAGAAGACTGAATTATCTCTCGTCTTGATTGAGGTCAACTTGGTACTTTGAGCTGTACCTCGACAGCTTAGTGTGATACGGTTCTAAAGGAATTGTGTTTAAGGAAACAACATAACAAAACCTTAGAAAATAATAAACATTCGAAACTATAGCTGAAGCGATTTATATCGTGTCTGCCATGGAACGATGATTGACTTACTTGAAATATTATCCATACTTGATATAAGTATGTAGTGTGTAGGTAGTCAGGTAGTAGCTTAGCTTATCGACCCCACAGCTAACACTGACATAGTAAGTACTAAAACCGGGAATTAGTGCCTAAAGAGTTGAAGGTTGTTATATTGAGGCCTGATTGGGCGCAACTCAATACTCAATGGGAATAACTGAACAATAAACGCATCATTAGATCTTATGGATGTTAGGTTCCCCGCTTCGATGCAGCTTCCGAGCTTGAAATTGCTTTAAATCAAGATTTGCAAGGTATCTGAGGGACTGCAGTGAACAAAGTCCAAGTGTAACCTCTAACGCATGTGCAGAATAATAACCAACAGAAACTCGTGAGTATGAATATCTCCAACAAATACCTCAGTCTTGGATAATCGGCCGGGGGGTTGACTGTCATCGCAATGACATGGATTCGAGTGGAGACAGGTTGCAAGTACCGGCTGGTGTTGGGTTCGGGGAATTCATGACAATTCACTACTATGTAGTATACCTAGGATCGTAGAAAATGAGATTTGCTTCCCATTATTGATTGTTTGCTAGGGAGTAAGTACTAGTTATGTGAAAGCTGAGTGACGATCTGGAAAAACTCCCTGAAACTGATACATGTTGGGCACAAGTTATGGAGCAAGGCAGCCTGTCGCGTGATGTTAATTAAACGCTGTAACTTTTACGCGTATCCGTATAAATAGAGTAGCTGAAGACAGTGCCCTGTTGCTCCGTGCTTATGGGATCTACGTAGCTGCAAGGAGGCAGCCAGCAGGTATGCAAATGATTACTAGCCACTATGGGCAATACTAGGATTGACAGGGGTAATGCAAGAATGACGGATTGTACTCGGAGCTTATTCTTCTTTGTTACAGCAGAGGAAAGCGTGAACGGCAGAGTTCAATGTTTCAATAGCAGGTATTTACTCTCCTTTGCCAACGACATTCTCCCATGATTTCATTTTATGGGGGAGGGAAACCGGCACAAGACACTGGCTGGTCACGGCGCAATATGGATGAGAAACCTTGGCAATGACGCCTTTTAGCGCTTTCAGAGTCGACAGGAGACAGGTAATCTCACCCGCTAACGGTCAATGGATGACGGGCCTGCACAGACCAGCGCGTCGAAACGCCTGGTCATGGGAGGTCGGGGGGCCAAGAACAAGGACAGGCCCAAGGAAAGAAAGATGGACGCTCTCCTCCGTAATCTCACCTTAATTTCCCCATTTTCCATTGTACAGATACCTACCTGTTTTTTTCCCATGTTGTCTGTGTCTCTCGTGCATTTTGCGTAACTCAGGTCCAACCTTGACGGTCACCAGTTTAATTACCTACCAAGTTACCTTGCTTTATTACTTAGGTCTTCACTACGGCATAGCATAATCAGTCAGGTCGCTGTTGTGCACTTGTTCTCTAGGTATCTGTCCTGCGTGCTCGTCGGCTCAGCCGCGCTCCAACAAATCGATTGCCATGAGAGTTTGCTTTGAGTGCGTTCTGCGATCGCCCTCGCCGGCTTCAATATCCGGCTGAAGATATAATTCAAAGCGATCGTTGACGAGGCTCATTTCTATTGCCGCTCACAAGTCATGACTTCATCTCCTTCGCCTCCACGAACTGGAACTGGCACAAATTGCGACTCTTCCCACACTTATGATTCTGGTCATACACTGAGCAGCTCTGTTGCAAGTCGATCTGCCCGCCTGCGCCCTCCTCGGTCCTTACCACGTAAGCGCTCAAGAGCATGAGAAGTTGTCGTTTGTTCCCTTGAAAGCTAACGCTGATTATAGCATGGATTAATTCTTACGATGGCGAGCGTGGCTCGCCAAGCGACGATCAACTACGACTTCTTCAACCTCCTACGCGTGCTGTCCCTCCTCAACACAACTCATTACCAAGCGACCCTCAAAGACGCATCTCCAAAGATGGCTTCATCGACCCGCAAGATCCCCTTCTCGGCCAAGGACAGGAAACAAGAGGCAAGATTCCTCATTTTATGCGTTATGGGCGCGCCTCGATGCGTGGCAGGAAATGGGACCATTTGAGATCTGCAGAGCCTGTCATTGTGCCCGGACACAAACCATCTGTGACCTCGCAACCAAGTGTAGCATGGCAAGACTTTGTTCAATCATCCTCGTGGGGCCGCATGACAAACGAGGACTCGAAAGTGATGGACATTGAGGCTCTCCGGAACTTGCAACCGAATTTTGACACGCCATCCCGCCACCCGTACAACGCTGAAGAAGCCAGAATATCTCGGAAGAGGAAGACCCTTGCCCCATATAAACGTATCTGGTATATGGCCATCCGCCATTCTCTCGCCCCTCTAGTGTTTAGACTGAGCGTCATGGTCACCTCGATTATTGCACTCGGTGTTGCAGCACGGATACATCTACTCGAAGACGTCGATAGCTCGGACTCGGCCGAGGAGACACAATCTATCGTTGCTGTCGCCGTAGACTGCGTGGCCATCCCATACATTGGATACATGATCTGGGACGAATATACAGGAAAACCACTTGGTTTACGATCAGTGGTCTCTAAGATATTCCTGATCCTGCTGGATCTCTTTTTCATCATCTTCAAATCCGCGAGTACGGCACTCGCATTTGAGAGCCTTGTTTACCATAACCTGTCCGATCCTGCAGTGCGGAACCTGTCCAAAGCTCTGGCGGCATTTATGCTATTAGGATTAATTGCCTGGTCGATGAACTTTGCAGTCAACATATTCCGTACTGTGGAGCGTCTAGGGGGAGGTGAGGATGATGGCGGACATGGCTAGTCAGGATGAGGAATTGGTGCAACGGATTTGGCTTTTGAATTTTGGGATACCCCTTTGAGCAGGGAGTGCTTTTGGCGCGTATGGTTGGAATATGGGACATTTGACTCTTATATCACGGTAGACCGTGCTGAGCGTTCATTGCTGCCTTTTTCTTTTCTTGTTTTCTTTTACCAGTATTATCATCATCAGTCACGGTTATGGATCCCTACTTGGAAGACACGCAGGTCTTTTAACCATACCTCATACGTATATTTCTTAGTGTCAGTGATACCTCAAGTAGATGAAATGAACAAAATTAGACATTAAGCAATGCTTCTTGGTGAAACACAAAAGAGGTCTCGACTAGAAGTTCTTTGACTCTATCTCTTCTTTATTTTTAATTTCCAAGGTAAGTTATTGCCGTCCGTCTTTCATATGCTGCACTTGTTTCGTGGCGTCCACTACTCTCAGTCTTGAAACAAAGGATCTTGAACTTAGTAGGCTCCCTTGGTCATCCCCCAGACCCCTGCCCGTGCCTGGAGCGGTGAAAAGGGGCAGAACCAAACACTAAGCCCCTTGTAGCGATGGGCTGCTTTGCCTCAGCCAACTAAGGTGGACTACGCCTTGCCATGCCTTCTCCATCCCAGCTGCGGTCTGACCTACTGCCTGATCTTCCTCCCATACCCATACACTTAGTTGACAGTGAAGAAGCGTCCTCATTTTACGAGTTGCTTTCTTTTCATGACTCATTTGGCGCGGTACGGACTGGCTTAACTTTATAATCTGTTACTTTTTCGAAAGAAAGAAGAAAAAAACTTTATCAACCCTTTCTTTCATGGTGCTTTCATCCGACGCCGCCTCTTAAATCGACCTTAGACTTTCCTCGTTCTTAAAAGCTCGACCTCGGCCTTGACAACATTCTCCTGCCAAAAAACTGCGCCGAAAGTTGTCCTCACTACCGCCTTTCAGCCCACTGCTTTCTGATCGTCCTCACCACAAAAGCCCACCTTGTCGACTGTGACGACATCGCGTCGAGCCCCTCGATACCGACCCCGCCTCCGTCGTTGATACCGTCGCCAAACCACCATCCACATCCTGTCAGCGCAAGATGGCTGCAAAGATGGGTGCGCCGAGCCAGATGCCTCCCATACCCAACAGGGAGGATATCGGAGCAACGTAAGCTACACTCTTAAGAACTCTCTAAGTGCAGAAGCTGACTGGAACAGTTGGACCTACCTCCAAGCTGGAATCGCACGCGTCATGAACGACCTTGAACAGGGTATTGACATGCAGATGTACATGGGAGTTTATACGTTAGTAACATTTGATAACACCTTGTCGCTTACTAGGACTGTGTACTAACAATTTACAGCGCCGTCCACAACTTTTGCACATCTCAGAAGGCTGTCGGCATGAACAGCCCTACGATGCAATCTAACCACCGAGGGGGCGAGTACACATAGCCTGAAATACTTGTGGACGATATAGCTAACCTTTGGTAGCACATCTTCTCGGCGAAGAGTTATACAACAAGCTCATCGATTACCTGAAGCACCACCTCGAGGACCTGGTAAACCAAAGCAAAACGCACACCGACGAGGCTTTGCTCGCTTTCTACATTAAGGAATGGGGCCGGTACACAGTCGCCGCCAAGTACATTCACCACCTTTTCCGTTACCTTAACCGACACTGGGTTAAGCGTGAGATTGACGAGGGCAAAAAGAATATATACGACGTCTACACACTGCATCTTGTGCAATGGAGGAAGGAGCTGTTTGAGAAGGTTCACGCCAAGGTCATGGATGCTGTCCTTAAACTTGTCGAGAAGCAAAGAAACGGCGAGACTATTGAGCACAACCAAATCAAGCAAGTCGTGGCTTCTTTTGTTTCCCTTGGACTGGACGAAGCAGATCCCAACAAGTCTACCCTTGATGTCTATCGCTACAACTTCGAGCGCCCTTTCCTTGGTGCCACCAAGGAATTCTACGTTGCCGAATCGAAGCAGTTTGTCGCAGAGAACAGTGTTGTAGAGTACATGAAGAAGGCCGAAACACGTCTTGCCGAGGAAGAGGAACGCGTTCGCATGTATTTGCATGGGGACATTGCCCTTCCGCTCAAGAAAACTTGCAACCAAGCTCTCATTGCGGATCATTCACCTCTCCTAAGAGAAGAGTTCCAAGTCCTTCTTGACAACGATCGAGAAGATGACATGGCTAGGATGTATAACCTCTTATCTCGAATCCCAGACGGTCTGGATCCCCTCAGAGCTCGTTTCGAGACACATGTCAGAAAGGCCGGCCTCGCTGCTGTGCAAAAGATCCAATCTGCGGAAGGCGACAAGCTCGAGCCAAAGGTCTATGTGGACGCTCTTCTCGATATTCACACGCAGTATCAGGGTCTCGTCGAAAGAGCTTTCAAGAACGAACCCGAGTTCACACGATCTCTAGATAACGCATGCAGAGAATTCGTCAACCGAAACGAAGTGTGCAAATCCGGATCCAGCAAGTCGCCCGAGCTATTGGCCAAGTATGCTGATGTTTTGCTCAGAAAGAGTAGCACGAGCATCGAAGAATCCGAATTGGAGCATACTCTTAATCAGATAATGACGGTATTCAAGTACATCGAAGACAAGGATGTCTTCCAAAAGTTCTATTCGCGTATGCTTGCCCGACGTCTGGTGAATAGCAACTCTTCTTCCGATGATGCTGAGACTAGCATGATCAGCAAGTTAAAGGAAGCTTGTGGTTTTGAGTACACCAACAAGCTTCAACGTATGTTCCAGGACATGCAAATTTCAGGGGATCTGAACAAGGAGTTCCGGGTGCACCTCGAGGGCGTTGAGTCTACAAAGGTGGTTGACTCAACTTTCTCTATCTTGGGAACAGGCTTCTGGCCGTTGACGGCGCCCAGTACCGACTTCAACCCGCCCCCCGAAATAGCAGCCGAGATTGAGCGATTCACCCGCTTCTACAAGCACAAGCATGATGGCCGTAAGCTTACGTGGATGTGGAACCTTTGCAAGGGCGAGATCAAGGCGAGCTACTGCAAGGCGAGCAAGACGCCCTACACCTTTCAGGTATCAATCTACCAGATGGCCATCCTACTTCTTTTCAATGAGAAGGACAGCTACAGCTACGATGATATCCTCAGCACTACCCAACTAAGCAAGGAGGTTTCAGACCAGGCAATTGCTGTTCTTTTGAAGGCAAAGGTACTCATCATGTCAGGTGCTGCTGGTGAAAAGCCAGGGTCCGGCAAAACTTTCAAACTCAACTATGACTTCAAGAGCAAGAAGATTCGTATTAATCTGAACATTGGCGGTGTCAAAGAGGCCAAGCAAGAAGAGGTCGAGACCAACAAGACAATCGAGGAGGACCGAAAGTTGGTTCTTCAGGTATGTGTTTGCTTTCTTCAATTAGGAAGATTTTTTACTGACTCTTTCATAGTCCGCAATCGTACGAATCATGAAGGCACGCAAGAAGATGAAGCACACGCAACTAGTTAGCGAGACCATCAACCAGATCCGGTCGCGGTTTGTGCCCAAGGTTGGCGACATCAAGAAGTGCATAGAAATTCTGCTGGACAAGGAATACTTAGAGCGTCTGGAGGATGACGAGCTAGGGTACCTTGCCTAAGTCCTGATTGATGGTGTCAAGCCAGGGTGACTCAGCTATGCTCCTCGATTTCTAACTCGCCTCATACTCAACTTATTATGTATATTCCAGAGGATGAGTACCCGGTGATCTCAGCACCCATGAGAGACTCTTTCTTGTTTCCTTGAGCGACTGAAAAAGGCCCACGGGCAAAGATGATGGCGATGGAAATTGGTCAACACTGGATGGCCAGCGCCTCAAAACCCAGCACAGAGTGCTATGAACCCCTCCCCCTTAACACCCCTTTACTTGTCCTGGTGTTCGTTCTACATGTTTTTGGGTCTCTGTCATCGTTTGGAAGAGAGATATTGCCCCAGAGACGGGGGACTGGGTCATTGGTATCGATGAAGGTGCGGATATAGTTATAAAAGGGTTCTAGAATGAGCTGCAGCGAAGAAAGAAAGAAACGTCTCAAATACACTTGAAAACAAGAGGCGTCTATGCAAAGTCGGACACAGTTTAGCCGTTCTAATACTTGTTTAGGGTGATTTGCTGTGACTTGATCGAGTATAAATTATATATTCTGGCGAGCTATACTAAATGCCACATATATTCATATATACGTGTATGGTTTTCGCTAAAAGAAATGTTACACTTCGGTTTGTGTTATCATATCCTATATCTCATGGTGCGGTCGTCTCGTATAGTCAGCCTATATTGGTTTGTCAATCCTTCGCCGCTGCACCGTTTCCGTCAGGATGAGTGCTTGCGCCAGCCAATTTGTCCTTTGAACCAACAACTCCCTCTGTCTGAAACCCGTCGTCCTCCTTTTTGGGTACTGGTGGGCCAGGCAAAGGCTTGTTGGTTCCTGAAGTTGGTCGGCTATTCGGCTCGCTGACCCCTGAGAGTATGCTCTCGCTGAAGCTTGCACCTCTTTGTGTTCTTGGGCCCGGCTCATCCGAGCTCCCCCCTCGGGACATGGGAGCGCTAATCATCTGGTAATCTCTATCGATTGGACTGCTTGATGTAGAGTTATCGGCTGACTTGTCGGGCTTGGTGTTTGCTTTGCGACCCCAGCCGCCTCCCCAGCCACTTGTTCGACGCTTCTCGCCAGCCCAAGCGGCCCAACTACCGATGTAAGCTCCCGCTCGTGCACCGGCTGATTGCCCCGTCTGCCCGGCTCTAGATGCATCGGAGCCAGTAGACTGGCCGGATGCATCTGGCGGAGACGCTGCTCGCGCTTCCTCGGCACGGCGTCTTTGGGCTTCTCGTAGAGCTTCCATATCAGCATAAAGTTTGTTGAGGACAAATGAAGCCTTTTCTCGACCAGCGGCGAGATTCCTACCAAGGACTTCTCGGCCTTGGGCAAAGCGCTCGTCTAGATGTAGCTCTTTTACTTGTTCTGCAATACGGCGTTGCACATCCTCGATGTTGAGACCGCCCGCGCAAGGATGCCGAGGGTCGACAATGTCAAACAGATGAGAATCAGTGTGTGAGTTCCACATACGATAGTTCTCGGTTCGCTTCCAAGCCTCTACCCACTCATAGCCGAAGTCGGCAACAGGGTCACCCTCGACCTCAGGAAGAATTGCCTTGGGGTTATTTGGGTTGGAAGTGAGGTAGTTGTGATATTTCACAGAGGAGATTAGTGCAAGAATGTACTCCTCAAACTGTAGCCTAATAAACTCCTCACTGCCGACGTACTTTAGCGTCTTGGGCCTGTTGGGATTGGCATCGTCCCATGTCTCGTTAATCTCATGGGTCAGATAATCTATCCACCTTCGGTCCGCAGCTGTGAGGGTGAGAGCGGTTCTGAGCTGTTGTGAGTTGATGACAACTGATTCCTCATCCAAGTTAATGAGAATATCACTATAGCGGTCTTTCTGCTGGAGCAGAAGAGAGTTTGTGCTGCCGACGATGTAGGACTTTGTGCCAAAATCGGCAAGAATATCGAGTTGCTGCAAGGGGGTGTAAGGCCCAAATAAGCTTCCCTGCTTCCATGTCAATTGCTGTCAGACACGAGTTGGTGCGCCAAAACTTACCTTGCCAAATATCTGAAGAGGAAGGCCCATGTAGCATAGCAAAGAGTTGCGATCACTAGTCCGCAAACTGGTAGGCTTTGATAGGCTCGTCTCATAACTGTTGAGTTCAGGGTCTGCACTATCTTGCAGGTTGCGAATGAGGCCGGGTATAAGGGACAAAAGAGAAAATTGCATCATGCACAACTTATCACATCTCGAGCCAAAGAAAAGCATCTAACCAATTCAGTCAGTATCAAACATTTCAAGGGGCAGAAAGGCAACTCTTACCTTGGGCTGAAGAAGACAGCACTTCAGGAGAACTAATGTTTGCCATTTGTACTCATGGATCAACTCGCGAAGACTCATACCGAGATATTGGTCTCGGTCTACCTGGTCATTCAGCACGCCCTTCATCTTCTCATCTGCCAGGCTCTCCTGAAACCTGCGGAGGATCTCAACATCGGTAAACTCGCGCTGAGCAAACCAAGCCTGCGTCACAATACTCAGGCGCTCACGAAGCATGCCAAAGAACTGAGGGCTGTCGGCAATAACCACAACAGCCTTTTGGACCGTAGAACGTGTAACGTCGGCAGGGCGGTTGATGAGTTGGGTTGAGTCGAGTTGTCGAGTACATGATATTCCAAAGAGTGACGTAGCGGGCTTCGTTTCTGTCTCTGGGCGAAGAAGCGTAAAGTAAGAGAAGTCCTCTTCCGATCTACCCAATGATCTCAGCACCGTTAAAAACAAAGCATCGCCGTCCCAAGTAGGTGAGCCGACTGTAGTCAATAGGGCGGACTCACGCGTGCGCACCATCGCTCAAAGCCATAAAAGGTAGCAAAGACCAGCCATAGTCGGCCGCTGGATCGGTCCCCTCCTGGGCTCCAAACCAATTCTCGACTTCGGGGCCTCTGGCATGATGGAATCCGACAACGGTGACGAGTGGTATGAAGTCGGCTCTGTTGAAAGGTGCGGGCGAAGAGGGTAGGATAGGCGACAGGATGGATTTGAGGTCGTCGTTGGACTCGGGCGGCGGCGCGCCAAGACCGATAGGGGATTCGACAGGAGGAGATTCGTCGGAGCTCATTGTACTGATCGTTCTTCTTTTGTTTGTCTTCAGGGGGCAATGTGCTACAAGTCAGCCATAAATATATTTGCCCCAAAGATTTCCTGGCGATAAGTCGTCTGTGTCTCTTGTTCTATCGTTATCGAATGCTTGGCTTGGCGAGGGTGATGGTGTGTTGGACGACGAGGCGCCCAGTTCTCGAGAGCAGCTGGGTGTCTGCTGGCCAAGTAGCGTTCTTTTGAAACCGTCGAGACAGTGTAAGGCGGTCAAGGAGATTGTAGTACGAAGTTGTGAAGACAGAAGATGCACGTGTCGATGAAAGTTCAACGTCGCATAACGGTCGCAGGTGGCCAGAGCTTCCCTTCTATGTGATTTCCGTCGAGATATAGTGATGTCGATGACAAGTAGGTATCGTTACCCAGATGAAATTGATTGAGGTGGATCACTTTAGGGAGGGAGAGGGAGAGACAAGAACAAAAAGAGGTTGGAACAGGAAAAAACCAAAGCCAAGTAGATCCCTTAGTACAGTGCAGTACTAAGTAAGGTAAGTATCACCACAGAGGAAGAAGTAGGTGGTGTGCTCTGAGGGGTCAATGAAATCACTACTACCTTACAGGTAATTAACATGGAAGCACGTCCCCAGTATACAGGATCAAAGCTTTAATAAAGTGCCGTACGGATAATACCACCTCGCTAGACTTTACCTACGTGGATATGAACTTAGTAGGTAGTAGATAATCGCTAAGTAAATTAAATCTGCCAATGTAGTGCGTAAATCAGACATCTCTCCGCCTTCGTCAACTCGTCGTCATATTTAAGCAAACCATAATTCTGACTGCAACTGGATACCTCCCAAAGACAACTACTACTAATCCGCAAATTAATTGTATTTATAGTCTCATAGCAATATCCCATGGAATAACAGCAACCTATATGCACTTCAATTATCAAGGTGCACTCATCTTTGAAGAGTACCTTCTGTGACATTACATGACACCCAATGCCTGGGTCTTGAGGTATTCTGCGTTCCCATAATGAGATGTCATTGGTCAGACTCGCCCATGTCTAAAATGTAAGTCGACGTGTCTTACATATCATCGCCTCCTCAGCAGACGCAATAAAAGGTTGAGCTTCAGCTTTGGTCAGCCTGTTACAATGTAAGCATACATCGCTATGACATGATTGCACGCAAGTTATCACTCGTCGGCGAATAAGCTGTAAAACAGTCACAAGATGTCACTGGTAACGCTCGGAGCCCACGTTTGCGGAACAAAGAGGTCAACAATCAAAACTCAAAACAAAGGCACGGCCAAGTTCGAGGCAACCAACATGCATCTCGCAAGTCGTTGAACCAATTGGAGACAAGCAGGAGAGCTATGAGGCTCTTTGAAGACTCGAGAAACATGGCAGACCAACACCCACCAACCTACAATCATCATCACCTCGTGGCATGGACCTGTTGTCGCACTAAATCAATTAAGCACAATATCCCCTCTCCATTTTATTTTCACATCTGCTGTCTCCCGAGCAGAGATAGAGGCTGAATAATCCGGATACAGGTAGCTTCCATTATGGATGGAGTCTGAGTATATCCGTCCATGTCCTCTCAGATGCGAAGCATTTAAAAGCCTTGTCGGGGACCATATGCCGTGTATCGTATCGATAACCTGGAAAGATTGAAGAAAAAAGCAAGAAAAAGTTAATTACAAAAAAGCAAGGATGCCCACGTAGGTAGAGAGCGCAGCTGGTGTTGTGTTTCAAGTCAAAAAGCACTTGTTTCTCTGAATCGGGAATACCAACTGTTAATAATGGCGTTTTTGTAAGCTGGGACGAAAGAACAGCATTGCAGGTCATTACCCAAATACAGATCCCCAATAAGACCGGTGCATCGGTGAGGGAAATAGGAAACATTGAGGGACCTGCACGACGTTTCTGTACGCAAACATCAATGCAGCATGGTAGAGGGGAACAAAATAGATGGATAATTATATGCAATAATGTGTGTAGACAAGGTTTGCCGTGCTAGCTCCACTTAGTTTCCAGGTACCCCGGCGAAACCCCTGGTTAAAATTCAATCAACAGGCCAGGCATTATTAAGGTACTGTGCGTAGGTTGTTGTTGTTCTTGATCGGTTCAGCAATCCGAAAGTCCGTAAGGCGTACGATTGATTGTCAGTACATATGTAATGCTTCTTGGTGGGACTCATACCCAAGTAAGAGAAACATTTTTCACACTCATTCAGTCAACGCTTTTTCAGCGCCATTTGACTACTAAACTCTGCGAAGAAGGAATGCGGGTAAATAGTTCCAACATTGCCATATGTGTAAGAGATCTCACGGCGCTACGGGCAGCGCCCTCAGCGACGAGCCCACCACAGATTGGGAGTCGATACCAACTAAGGCAACTTGGAAACATGGGGATGCGCGGTACATGCAGGGGAGTCAATTGAAGAAGTTGAGCTCCGCTCCGCTACCAGAGGGCTGCCGTGTGCGGGCGGCAAAACATCCATCAGGTTTCTCTCCACCAGCCCCGCCCATTGGATTTTAACTTCAATGAGGACTGATCAAGACACTCTGGATACCTTCAACAAAGACTTGGTCTACAGACTTTCCATTGCGATTGACAATAGACAACGTGTAGCAGAAGCGTGGCTATGGTCAAGCCACAGCGGATGGGTTTGAGACACTGACCGGCGAATGCGATTTTGGCACGCCGATCAGTACATGATGAATTGTCCAACAGCTGAAGGAGCGCTAACTCGTACATAAGTGTTCGTACGCTTGAGGAACATATCGGTGATTAATCGTGGTGGGGGGACGTGTCAAGCGCAAATTGAGCCAGGAGAGAAGGGACGGATGGTAATAACGTCCAATGTCCAAGGCCAAAAGTAAGCTTTTTTCCCTGAGCGTACTCACCCATTGTAAAAGGGAGAGACTACACTGGAGGTAGTAGCCCATTTGCAACCCGTCAAGTGCTTCTTTTTGATGGTCGTCAAAACATTCAAGGTGGTTTGGTTTACCTCCTGTTTTGAAGGACGGACAATCCCATCTTCCCGGTCGGTCCACACTCTTCTGGTCCGGAACTGTAAGACAACGGGAATGGTTCACAATTCTTCTGCACTGGACATATTATTAGTAACTGACAATGCTTCTTTCGACAGGTGGTCGTGTTGTCTTTTGTGTCTCAAAGCGCAAAGCTGAAAAGTGGCGCTGCTCACGTTTCGAGGAGCTGTCAAGGACCTATAAGCCTGTGTGTCTGTGTGAGTGCACACAGAACCAAATGAACTGAGATGACCAGAAGATAATAATAAGCAGGTTGCGTCTGTCCACTGCTGTAAAAAAATAACAATGGTAAACATTGCTGATATATCCGCAACGGGAATGAGAATTTCAATTCGGCGTAGAATAGCGTTGAAATGCGACCCCTTGTATTACAGCTGAGAGAGCCCACCGTAAGTTTGGTACAGTGAGACAGTCCAACCATGTCTACAGAGTACCTCCTGCTTGAATCGGATTTGAAAGGAAGGAGGTAGGCAGGCACCAGTTTTAGTTTCTCACTTCCACTTGTCCAATCTTAGATATCTTCATCTCACTTTGGTAGCATCCCATCCATTGCTTCGTTCCATGTACATAGTAGGATGGGACATAACCCGTCTCTTTCCGTCATCCAATCCCAACCATCATCTCTGCAGCTGTGCGTCTTTAGCCAAGCAAGCACTACAGTTCACTCACTTCAAAGTCGAGTGAGACAGACAAGGTTCCGCTACTTGACATTGCTTCCTTCCGCTTGCGCTACCTTTTTGAGATCGCTACAAACCAGGCCCCCCAAAGGCTCCGTAATTCAACTCTGCCACGAACGGTCGAGGTCTCTTTGTAACCAACGATATCCGGTTGTGAGCACGTTGATTCGCACACCTCGCTCCAATTAGTCCATCTGCTAGTTACTTGGGCTACAGACGCCCCTTCAACCAGGCCAGATTCATCAACACATTTCAACTTGACCCCCCCAAAGCTCCTAGGCTCTAGGCTCCCTTCAAATTCTCGCCTTCGCCCGCTTGCTGACTGGTTCGCGCTGGCTCACACACCCCTGCCCCCGGTAACTTCTCCACTGTCAGTTCTCTCGCCAATTGGCGCTGCCATCCGCCGACTTTGTCTCGTCATCGTCGAGGCTCCCTGGTGCCTTTGTACCTTTAGTCACGCCCGCTCGCCCTGCCTCCACGAAGCTCCCCAGCACCGTCCTTAGCTGGTTACGGCCGACAATCTGGAGCGACAAGGTCCATCCATCCAGCCGTCCAGCCATCCATCTCTTTCTTTCGCTTGCCCACCGACAAACATTCCCCTTCTAGCCTTGACGTTGATCAAACGTATCTCGTCCGACTTCTCTCCATCTTTTCCCACCCTTCGGCCTCGGTCGTCTATCCAGCAAACCATCTTGAGGGTGCCTTTCCGAAGCTTCGAGTCTTGTTTACGATAGCTCACCCGACACGATCCGATCTCCCCGGTCTCCTGTCCACCCTTACTGAACGCGGTACCTGGTTATCATATCTATCGCCAACTCTCTGCCACCGCTATTCATCATCACGCTCAACCCTCAAATATAAAATCGCGACGACAGACCAAGAGTCGAATTACAAAAACCCTTCAATTCGTACGCTCAGCCGACACCCCCACAGTATTCGACACCGCCTACTTTCGCAAACCGTTGCGACCGTCATGCACCCTTAAAGGACGCATTGTAGCCGAATACCACGAATTGAAACCTGCAGTGAAGAAACATTTTCCACCAAAACCGAAGGGCCTCGTCCAGGCCGCTTTTTTCTAATTCTCAAGATGGGCGCGTGCATGAGCTCGAGCAATGAGGAGGTGGACCAGAAGAAAAAGAGTCAGGCTATCGATAAGATCCTTGAGGAAGACTCAAAACGATTACGGAAAGAATGCAAAATCTTGCTATTAGGTAAGGGTGCTTTGGCGGCAGCTGAATTGCTCACGTCAAGCCTTGATGATTAACAAAAGTGTCAGGTTCCGGAGAGAGCGGCAAGTCGACAATTGTCAAACAGATGAAAATCATTCACCTCAAGGGTTATTCGGAAGATGAGCTGTTCAACTATCGGCCAACTGTTTTCAAGAATCTTGTCGAGTGCGCCAAGGCAGTTATTATGGCCATGCAGCAGTTTGACATCGAACCTCAAAATGAAGAGAACAAGGCGCATGCGGAATTTCTTCTGGAATATCAAGCAGAGTCCGGTCCCCAGGCACACATTGATGCAAAAGTCGGTGCGGCCGTACAAGCCTTGTGGAATGATCCAGCGAAGGATCTGTTGATGGAGCATCAGACCGAGTTTTATCTTATGGACTCGGCAGAATAGTATGTGCAACACATTGCCGCTTGACACGATTCACGCCTGACTAATCTCGATTTAGTTTCTTCCAAGAAGCAATGCGAATAGTAGCAACCGACTATCTGCCCAACGAAATGGATGTGCTCCGGGCGCGAACGAAGACAACAGGTATTTATGAAACAAGATTTCAGATGGGCCAATTAAGTATCCAGTAAGATGACCCATATTTCACATCGTGCGCATACTCTTACTGACGTTATCATAGTATGTTCGACGTCGGTGGTCAGCGAAGCGAGAGGAAGAAGTGGATACACTGCTTCGAGAACGTAACATCCATTATATTCTGCGTTGCCCTGAGTGAATACGATCAAGTCTTACTCGAGGAGAGCAGTCAGGTAAGTTGTGACTTTGCAGCAGTGGCTCGTAAGAGTTGTCTAACATCAAGATCAGAACCGAATGATGGAGAGTTTACTGCTTTTCGACTCAGTAGTCAACTCAAGGTGGTTCATGCGCACCAGTATCATTTTGTTCCTCAACAAGGTCGATATCTTCAAGCAAAAGCTGAGCCGGTCACCACTGGGCAATTACTTTCCAGATTACTCAGGTGGAAACGATGTCAACAAGGCAGCCAAATACCTACTCTGGCGGTTCAACCAGGTCAACCGAGCACACTTAAACTTGTATCCTCAGTGAGTTCTTTCCCGTGCAGACATGATGAGCTCTACGAGATTCTAACGCAGAACAGTTTGACGCAAGCAACAGACACATCAAACATCCGACTGGTTTTCGCAGCAGTCAAGGAGACTATCTTGAATAACGCGCTTAAGGACTCTGGCATTCTGTGATAGTGGAACGCTGCTTTTTTCTTTCTTTTTTTTTTTTTACAACCACGATGTTAGGTTATGGGAAACTGTTGACTGGCGTCGAGAGCATTTTTGGAGTTTGGGTAACAGGCCGAAGGACGGCCCCGATTTATACGATCCTTGCTTTCTTCTCTTATTCGACGCGACGATTATACTCCAAACATTTCTCTACGATGGCTCCATCAGCTACGAGTGGAGTTTACTCTAATCCCTCTCTCCGACGAATTGCGACTATTCAAGACACGTACACTGGTCGAAAAACATCGACGAAACCCTTTCGACAAGAGCACATTCGACACGGTGTTGATTTACGGCCTTCATATCCTGGCCTGACATATGTTCTGCTTTACGGGCTTTGGAGCGACTAGACCTTGCAGGAGCTCATATTTTATTTTATTTTTGGGTGGGGTTCGTTGGATTAAGGCTAGGGCCTTGCACGAGACGAAACAGACGGGAATTACGAAGCGGACGGCATTTCGATTGCGACGCTTCTTGGCGAAATGTCATGGTTACTTTGGGTTGGGAAGAAATCGTGCGACGTGGGACAGGCGCAGGCATGACACTGGTTACGTTCCGATGGCTTCAACCGAGCTTAGAGATGGAAAGAAGCAGGCGCATGGTTTTTGTTTCTAGGGAGAGTGGTGTTTCTGGAGCTGGCTGGGAACGTCATAGGAAGAGGTCTAGGCTGGCATGCTAATGGATGGCTTCAACTCCTACATATGTAGTTTTTTTTGTTCTTCTCGACCCGAGCGAGGCGAATTGACGATACTCTGGGTACAGGTTCGATATTGATAGCCTGCTGTATAGGATATGTAATGGCAGAAGAGACCGAAGGACTTATCAAATCAATGACAGAGCGATGTTTCGTCTTGGGAACGAATGATGTGATGGTTAAAGGACAGTTAACGAGCCTTTGAACTATCGGTATATGGCTTGTTGGCTCGAGGCCTGACTTTACAGTTTGTCAGGTGTATTGTTTTTAAGAGGATCAGTAATACGATGATACATCAGTATATAGATATTCTTTAAGCTTGTGAGTAAGCAAAGAATTTTATGACATGTCTTATCCAAGAATCAAATGTATGGAACTGTTGAGAGTTGTTATTGTGTACGTACCAAGCTCGATTTGGAGTTGAATGAGAGGGGTTGAATGTGGCTTGGAGCTTTGACCTCAAGCTATGAGACGATCGTCGAGCTAGTGAACAAGGGCCAACTCTCATGAACTACATCCATCATGACTGCCTGAAAAGGAGGCGAGATCGCCAGGTTCATTATGATTCAGATGCTAGAATTTGAGAAGTTGACGTTTTCCTAGGACTTTGGTAGAGATGGAGAACAACTGGTCTGTTGAGATGTGTGCTTACTCGTATCCAGGCTACTCTATAAATACTAAGGTAGACAGGCATGTAGGGAGACTGTGGTTTAAGATTGAAGCTCTACAAGTGCTCGGCACATATCACAGCGACAGCATGCGTCAAGTCTGAACATGCTTGAACATGAAGCAGCTCTCAGTTTCCCGCTTTATTAAGTCCACATCAAAGCGGTGTTTGACGGGACCCATCTCGGTGATACCAACGCGGGGCCGATGCGCACCCCATACTCTAAGGAAACTCGGGCCATGTCAGGGGGTTGCTTACAGGCTTATCAATTTGACCTCATTTACCTACCCTGTTGTCCCGGCAGTCTGGTTTCTTGGGGGATTGACGATCGAGTGTGGAGGCTGTTTCCAGATTTGAGTCCTTCTGTGTTATTCTTTCATATAAGTGTCTTGACACGGAGAGTAATTGAGTGATATAGTAAAGCGATGCGAGCCGCGTACGCTATCTGACCAACAAATTAAACTGGTGGGTGGATGACATGTCTTTAAAGTCTTGTTGTGTGTCACTTAGTGCTACCTCTAGCAAGGACGACAAGGAATAGCTCTTAACCCAGGGCGATACCAATACTTACAACAGAGTTGCGTTTGATTTAACCTGAAAAGGGGCCGCTCATCGAGGTGGGAGCCAGGCGTTGTTGCAGCCCCGCCCTCCGTCGTGTAAGAAGCTTGTACCAAAGCGAGCTTCACTGCTGTCCGTGTATATGTGCGGGTCTGTTCTACTGTAAGCGCTCAAGTTGCTTCGTCAATGGAGTTGAAGCGGTCTAGATCGTGTCGGTTGACATGGAGGGGGAGGGGAAACCCATTGATGCATATTGTGTAAACACGGCCTGATAGATCCTTGGAATGATCGAGTCTCCTAGCCAAGCTTGAACATGAGAGGTCCAGGGTATGTTGGTAACCTGACATGTACCCATTCAAGTTGCGTTACCCGCTGCCTTGACTCTGTGTGCCTTCCACAATCTTATAAAGATTCTGATAGCAATTGGTTTGGTTCTTAGTAACAAATGCATCGTTCTACAAAAGGAGGTGTGCGTCGACAATGTCGTCATGTTACAGAGTCGTTGCTGCGGGGGAGGGGGAACCATGCCATGTCACGCCGTGGAATCCGACCAGCCCGTGATGGTATGCGGCTGGGTTGAGAGGGGAGCAGCTTCAACAGCGAGACAACATTGGCCGGTAACCGTGGTGAAGGTGACATGATGCGACCCAACATGAGTTAGAAGAAGCAGCTACTGTTACCGGTCACTGCATCAATCCATGTAGGTTTGTCTTATTGCACGCTAATTTAAGCAGCAACAACGTTTCTTGCCATGAGGAGGGGAGTTGGTTGTCATGATGAATAGATGGAGTGGGACCAAACCCGTGGAGGAGGAGGAGGAAGAGGAGGAGACGGGAAGCTCCCTCCCACCATCGCGCTTGCCGAACTACCTATAAGCTCAACAAAGCTCCCCTCAGCTCCCGTCTCTCATGATCAGGACTGTCTACTTCTTTATCTCCTCCCCTTCCACTCTCGACCTCATCGTCCTCTCGTAACCTCTTACCTACCTATCTTTGTTCCCAAGTATCAGTTTGCAATTGGTACTCACCACTCCTCTTGTCTTGATCTTCTTTCGTTTCACCCTTGCCTCTCTTCTCCCCATATCTCTTTTGTTAGCTCCACCGAGCTCTCCTGCCCCTCCAAACCCCCGTCTTCTCCGGATCCCCATCAGCTAAACGAGTTCTTCAGTCGACTCCATCCGCCCAAGCTCCCTGCATTCGAACAGCTTGACGGACAACTGTGAAGCTCTGCTCGCCGATTATCAAATTAAAGGATCTTGTACATTCAAGCAAATCCACCAAAAATACACCCAAGTTTCTGCATTGATTGAGACCCAAGCCTCCGCGATAGAAGCAGAGCACCCAACAAGCTACTACAGCTTTACCTGCACCAACGACCCCGCTTCCGTGATCGCCTGATTCTCGACTGGAACAGGACTCAGCAAAGACAAACCTACCGCGATTCCAAGCGTGTTTACTACTTCAGTTTGGAGTTCTTGATGGGTCGAGCTCTCGACAATGCTATGCTTAACGTAGGCCAGAAGGATATCGCAAAGGGTAAGTAAAGCCGTACTTAGAAAAACCCCTTTACCCTACTGACACTGGCATCTAGCTGGTCTTTCCGAGCTCGGATTTCGAATTGAGGATATCATTACTCAGGAAAACGATGCCGCCCTGGGTAACGGTGGTCTAGGCCGACTTGCTGCCTGCTTCCTCGATAGTTTGGCCTCTCTCAACTACCCCGCCTGGGGTTATGGTCTACGATATCGATATGGTATTTTCAAGCAGGAAATAGTAGACGGATATCAAGTTGAGGTGCC
This sequence comes from Fusarium graminearum PH-1, assembly GCF_000240135.3. Taxonomy (NCBI): domain Eukaryota; kingdom Fungi; phylum Ascomycota; class Sordariomycetes; order Hypocreales; family Nectriaceae; genus Fusarium; species Fusarium graminearum. Next base: position 5,846,548 of record NC_026477.1, read on the forward strand.
TGACTACTGGCTTGACTTCAATCCTTGGGAGTTTCCTCGACATGACGTCGTTGTTGATGTAAGCTACAGAGTACACCGTTAACATCGAACCGAAGCTGATCAGGAGCAGATTCAATTCTTTGGTCATGTTAGGAAGACCACAGATTCCAACGGTAAGTCCGTTGCCATTTGGGAAGGTGGTGAAATCGTCCAGGCTGTCGCCTACGATGTCCCTATCCCGGGTTATGACACACCCACTACAAACAACCTGAGACTCTGGTCCAGCAAAGCTTCTGGCGGAGAATTTGACTTCCAGAAATTCAACAATGGTGATTACGAAAGCTCGGTTGCCGATCAACAGCGGGCTGAGACCATCAGCGCCGTTCTATACCCCAATGATAACCTGGACCGTGGAAAGGAGCTTCGTCTAAAGCAGCAATACTTCTGGGTGGCGGCCTCCCTGTACGATATCGTCCGCCGCTTCAAGAAGTCCAGCCGTCCTTGGAGGGAATTTCCTGATCAAGTGGCCATTCAGCTCAATGACACCCACCCCACGCTGGCTATTGTTGAGTTGCAGCGAATCCTCATCGACATTGAGCACCTCGAATGGGATTTGGCCTGGGATATCGTTGTCAAGACTGTAAGTATTTTGTACTATGTACCTTCATTCTCTGACAAATCTCTAGTTCAGCTACACCAACCACACTGTTCTGCCTGAAGCTCTGGAGAAGTGGCCTGTTGGTCTGATCCAGCACCTCCTGCCCCGTCACCTGCAGATTATCTACGACATTAATCTGTTCTTCCTCCAGAAAGTCGAGAAGGCTTTCCCCAACGACCGTGATATCTTGAGCAGAGTGTCTATCATTGAGGAGTCTCAAACGAAGATGGTGCGCATGGCTTTCTTGGCGATTGTTGGATCGCACAAGGTCAATGGTGTCGCGGAGTTGCATTCAGATCTCATCAAGACCACCATCTTCAAAGATTTTGTCGAAATTTATGGTCCGGACAAGTTCATCAATGTCACCAACGGTATCACTCCTCGCCGCTGGCTACACCAGGCCAACCCTCGACTTTCGGAGCTTATCGCTTCCAAGGTTGGAGGCAACGGTTTCCTCAAGGATCTTACAAATCTCAACCAACTCGAAAAGTATGCTGAGGATAAAGAGTTCCGAAAGGAATGGTCGGAGATCAAGTACGCCAACAAGGTCCGACTTGCTAAGCTCATCAAGTCTCTCGTGGGTGTCACTGTGAACCCTTCCGCTTTATTCGATGTCCAAGTCAAGCGAATCCACGAGTACAAGCGTCAACAGCTCAACATCTTTGGCGTTATCCACAGATACCTTTACCTTAAGTCTTTAACCCCCGAAGAGCGCAAGAAGGTTGTCCCTCGTGTCTCCATATTCGGAGGCAAAGCTGCACCGGGATATTGGATGGCGAAGCAGATTATTCATCTCGTCAACGCTGTCGGCTCCGTGGTGAACAACGATGAGGACATTGGTGACCTTCTCAAGGTGATCTTCCTGCCTGATTACAACGTCAGCAAGGCCGAGATCATCACTCCTGCATCAGACCTCAGCGAACATATTTCCACGGCCGGTACCGAGTGAGTCAATTTCACCATGATGAAGGGACAAAGCGACTAACATGTTTAACAGGGCGTCTGGTACCAGCAACATGAAATTTGTCTTGAACGGTGGACTCATTATCGGCACTTGTGATGGTGCAAACGTAAGCAAATACTAGTTCTTTTCAAGCTCATTGCTAACCATACCTAGATTGAAATCACCCGCGAGATTGGCGAGAACAACATCTTCCTATTTGGAAATCTTGCTGAGGATGTCGAAGACCTCCGCCACAATCACCAGTACGGCTCACACGAGATCGATCCAGATCTGCAAAAGGTGTTTGCCGAGATTGAGAAGGGCACGTTCGGCTCAGTCCATGACTTCAGTGCTTTGGTTGCAGCCGTCCGTGACCATGGCGACTACTACCTGGTATCTGACGATTTCCACAGCTACAACGAGACTCATAAGCTTGTGGACGAGGCGTACCAGAACCAAGAGGAGTGGATCAAGAAGACAATCACGTCTGTTTCCCGCATGGGTTTCTTCAGCAGTGATCGCTGCATTGACGAGTACGCTGAGAGCATCTGGAATACCGAGCCTCTTGTTATCCATGACTAGATTATGAAAGACCTGGGTATGAAGGATAGACATGGATGTGGGAATAGAACCACAGACTAGCGTGGGGTAGATATGATGGGTACAAGAAGAGTAAAGATGAGCAGATTGGCGACAGGTGATTGGATGGAAAGAGGTGTCAAACAGAGAGACTCATGACAAGAGTGGGCAAAGCATAGGCTCCCCCTTTTAGTAATTAAATAGTCATGATACATTCTGGCCCCTGGCCCTGTCGCAATAGTTAGCTTCCCCGTCGCGAAAAGGCGTATGTCAGGGTACCATGAAAGTTGGCTGCTTGTAAGTACAAGAGACGAAAGCAATAAGCCAGTTGATTATGCCAGAACGAACCCTTGGGTTGCTTATTTTTATAATCAAGCTTAGAGGCCGAAGCTTCTGTTAACCCCCTAAGGCATGCTATTCGCACAGCTATCTGGGTTGCACTCTTATTCAAAGCGTGATCTAAACATACTTGGCGGTGATATCCGACAGGGAGTGCATGTGACTACTAGTGTAGATCGAACGGAATCTGAACAGACTGCTCAGGCTGCAAAGCACTGCATCCCCATAACCCTACAGTCGGAAGGAAGTTGATGCTCCGAAGGGGGCCCAAACAGCTTGATGGCGCAGGAGTGTGTATCTTTGTCGTGGTGTATATCAATGTGGATGCTTGTCAAGAGAATACAGGGTCGGTTCAACCATGATCGAAAAGGGATGTTGCTAGGCGCATCACAGTCTGGAACTGGATGCGATGCAGGCACATTGTATACACATTGAGTATGGTTGAAATATTGTCACTTGAACTATGGTCACGGTAAAGGATGGGGTCAGAAGTGAGAGCACCAGGAGGTGAATGAAACCAGCGCCCTGCGGTATACATAGAAGGCATTCACTGAGTGGATGGTAAGAACGAAGTTGGCGAGTTATGGACTGCAATGATTCGCTACCAAACAGTTGGAACAGTTGGGGCGGGAGTTCCCTTGGTTGTTCGCCTCTCAGAAGATCCACGTGCATTGATGGGCATGGAGAGAGAGCTTAAGGATGCGGTGGATGCCGATCAAATGGTCTCGACCGGAGGGGCAGCGGTCGATCCGGTGCATGCAAGAGACAATAGGGTAAGGATGATTCTGCTGGTTAGTTAGTGAAGCGGGAGGGCAAGATGAATCTCAGATGAGACGGAAGATGGATGGATGGGCGAGATCGACAGGGCAGGCTCGTGTTGCGAGCCTAGGGTAGAGCGGTGATAAACTAATGGGCATTTTCTTCTATGAATCGCTGGTAGAACGGTGATCTCTAAGATATGGGAGTTATTATAAGTGGGCGAGTTTGTTACGATTCAGTCGTTGCATGTAAGCTATGGTCACCCTCAACAACACTCGTATGTTCTCACCGCAACAGTGAAGCAAACCACTCATGGCCGAGGAAAGGGAGTTTATTCATCCAAGACATTTTGACCCATGCATTCATGAATTGTTGGTAGAGAAGCATACGCATCATACAAGTTCCTTACTCACTATGCAGGTATTGTTCAGGGCCCTCGTATCTGTATGCATGCGCTTGGGCAAGAAGCTGGTCAGGGCTGACAAGGCTTCTGTTTCTTTTCTTTTTTCTTCTCTTTTTCTTAGATGACGTCGATAAACGAAAAATGAAAAGCCCACAACCCTGGATAAATCAATTGCAGGGTCGTAGTGAGCGCGTGATGGAAAACCTCAGAGACCTACTTGTACCTACTAAGGCAAGGCAGTCAGTTCAGGTTGGCTTGTTAGAGAAGCGGCTCCACTCTAGAGATTATTCGGGAGAATATTCGATCGTCCCATTGAATTCGCGATGGGCGGGTTAGGTCATTGAGCATGAGGGATCGAGGCTGTAAGTACCTTTGCTGCTAGAGTTTGGTGCAGAGATACTGACCCACAAGAGAGATCGGAGGTCGGGAATGGGTCCTGGCGCCGTTGGAAAAAGAATCTAAGGAGATGAAAGGGAAGGGGAGAGAGTCAACCTAGCGTAGCGTGCATTGGGCATGCGCTGTCAAGATTGTTGACAGGGGTTAGACAGTGGAGGCTGAATTGACGTCATTTCTCGAGGCATGCCATGTGAAGTTGAAGGCAGGTTTCTGCAGACAACGAGACAAGGACAATAAGAAAAAAGGACAAAACAAGTTGTTGCAATGAGCTGTACTCTGTATACTGGTTAGGATTGTGCTGCGGAGGATATATGATATTATTTGACGAGATGGTTGACTGAAGTGATGCCATGATGAGAGGGAGATACTATGTAGGTACAAGGTGGACTTGGCATGAAAGTTACAGTGCATGCCTAGGTAGGTATTAATGGATACCTACCAAGATCTCTGCTATAGATATCGTTCATCATGACAGCCAGATTCTACGTTGTGAACCCAATACAGGACGTCGTGCGTGGCTTATCGGAAAGACAGTGATCTCTCGAGAGGAGCCAACCCCTAACAAGTATCAGATATTGCTAATAATGCACCCGTCGTCTCATCATCGGTGAAGCGACCTGTACGTATGATGAAGCTGCTGCTTCAACCTGTTTCGCATCTATTTTCCATCTCGAGGACCCTGATTTGCATGGACTACCTAGGTTGATTGATGTCTGTCAGGGCTCTACCGTGCATCAGGCAATCAGAACCTCGACTTTCCGCATACTGAATAAGAAAGCTCCATCATTTGTTCGCATGTCAATAGGTAGTGTGTAGCGCATAACCTTGATATCCACCACTCTCAAGAGATCTCGATCATTACGTGTTGCGACTTGCCAGGGTCCTTCCACTGGACGGGAAGCGTAACCAAATAGACGGTGACCAGGGACAGGTCCTTTAGAAGGAAGGTACCAAATAATGTAGTAGAGTACCAAGGTACTCCGTACCTGTAAGAGGGCATTCACCCAAACATGGAAGTAGCAAGCCTCCATGCGCCCCGGAGCTCTTTCCCCTCCTCATCCTCATGCACACCCCACTAAGAAAAACCGGCGGTCCTCCGTTCGTACAAACCAATACCAATACTTTACGCTTTGATGGGACTGACAGGCCCTAGCATCGGGCTGTTTAATTCATATTCCATGTCATCGTATGCTCTCTATCATGGATGTCACGTATATATGTACATATGCCCTCCCATCCCTTATGTTAAATCCGTTCTCCTGCTGAAATTTCGCTTCTCCCTCGTCCGCCCCAGACTTACATCTTCTTGCAAAACCCGAACCTACTCACTACCTACCTACCCTGCCTACCTCCGTACGCTCTACACCTGGCTCGGCTATCCTTTGACGCGTTAGCATTACGATCGACACTAGACCGACCCAACAGGAAGCAATCCTAACTTGACCCGAAACCAATCTCACAATCGAGGTCGCTTTTACAAGCAAAAGACGAACAGAGGTAAAAAACCCCCTGTTGCGCAGTCAATACCCCAGTCTTCCTCAGCGCCTGGAACCTACCCTTGGCCGGAGTCAAGCAAAAGAGCCTGTTTCGCCCAGCCACTGGCGACCAACCAGACACAAGAGTATTGGCCGCAGACTACCTACCGGTTCACCGGGGTATGATGGCGTCAAGGTGCCTCAATCTATGGAGCTTGATAGTTTCGGACCCCACTGCTGTGGGTGGACGGGACGTGAGAGCGAAGAGCCCGCAGTCTCTGGACTCCCTTGGGTTCAGGCTTATGGTGCCCTGGATTGGTTGCTGTACACTGGACAAGCGATAACGAATTGGCTGCTGCCACCGCTATTGTTGGACAAGACCCAGTCTTCTGTTGTCTCGTTCGCCTAGGTTCACAGCAGTCTTGTTCTCAAAGGCCCCGCCTGGAGCTGCCCCTCACCACTCATGGGCCTGGCTTTACACGACAATTCATGAACTGTTTCCGATGCAGTAGCAGTGCTCCGGTGCCTATTTGCCGCCGAGCACTGGCTGTACGGGGTGGCGATTCAACGACTTACAGAATTGCCCATTAACTGACTGACTTTGTTGTTTCCGTATGTAACAGTCGCTAATATTGCACTGATTGATAGACACGTTGCTCTCGCCTACCTCACCTACCCCGCCTATTCCTACCTGTCAACAACGCCTTGATACGACCAAAAGGAAAAGACGGTCACAAAAAAAGTCAACAAAACAACAAACAACGACAAACCTCCATCGCTGTGTGATATAAAGTCTTTCGGTGATCCGGTCGCCAATCAACCACACCTATCAAACCACTGCCAAGTGGGATACTCCCGCGCCTCTTCCCGCCCCGCGCTCAATACGCTATACTCATCGACATCGAAACCTGCATCGCTTTTTTTTACTGCTACCCCGGTCACGGTCATCGTCTTTTTCTCGATCGTCGATTTCCCATTCACCTGACCCATTATCGGTCCATCCCATTTCCATCCCCAGCAACCCATCCAATCCAACAACTAGACTGGCTTTTCTGCACTTTACTTTATCTCGCACAGCTCGCCAGGACCATCAAACAGCCCTGACTTGACGATCTTGAACCATTACGTCTGCGCCCCGCCCGCCATCCATCATCTATACCTCATCTTTGTGTCCTGTTCCTCGTTCTGCAGCTAGGAAACTCTTCACCTTTCACTTTCACTTTCACTTTCAACCTCAAACTTCTCGCTCAACAACCACATATTCACCATGGCCGAGTTTGTACGCGCCCAGATCTTCGGAACCACGTTCGAGATTACCTCGAGGTAAATATGACATATTTTTAATGATCCACCAGCCCTCCATTCATCGCAATACTGACTCGTCTTGCGCGCAGATACTCCGATCTCCAGCCCGTTGGCATGGGAGCTTTTGGTCTCGTATGGTATGTCCACCCAGCCTTGGCAGAATCTCTGCGCTCGATAACTGACCCGTCCCTCGCAACAGCTCTGCTCGAGATCAGCTCACCAACCAAAATGTCGCCGTCAAGAAGATCATGAAGCCTTTCAGCACACCTGTGCTTGCCAAGCGCACATACCGTGAGCTCAAGCTGCTCAAGCATCTTAAGCACGAAAACGTGAGCGCCATCCCCGCCATAGCTCAACCCCGCGTAGCTCATTGTCGACGCGTCCTCTTATGCCTTGCCTCGCATTCAAGCAATTGCCTACTTCTTGATGCTAACGAGGCTTCCTTTTAGGTTATTTCTCTCAGTGACATCTTCATCTCACCCTTGGAAGATATGTGCGTTACCCAGATACGGCGGGCTCTACCCCTCCCCCGCCACGTTTCCCCGCGTCCTTGCGCTGACAGCATAACAGTTATTTCGTCACAGAACTCCTCGGTACCGATCTCCACCGATTATTGACTTCGCGCCCTCTCGAAAAGCAGTTCATTCAGTATTTCCTCTACCAGATCATGGTATGCTCTCACCACGCCTAATTAAGCGGACCTGTTGATCGATGGCCATATTTGCTAACGTTTGGTTCGTCTACAGCGTGGACTCAAGTACGTGCATTCGGCCGGTGTTGTCCACCGTGACCTCAAGCCTAGCAACATTCTCGTCAACGAAAACTGCGATTTGAAGATCTGCGACTTTGGTCTTGCCCGAATCCAGGACCCCCAGATGACTGGCTATGTTTCTACACGATACTACCGAGCTCCCGAGATTATGCTCACCTGGCAAAAATACGACGTTGAAGTTGATATCTGGAGTGCTGGCTGCATTTTCGCTGAGATGCTTGAGGGCAAGCCTCTTTTCCCTGGAAAGGATCACGTCAACCAATTCTCCATCATCACCGAGCTCCTCGGCACCCCCCCTGATGATGTTATCAACACCATCGCCAGTGAGAACGTTAGTTATACGATGCCCACGAGTCTTTACCCAGGTCTCCAACTAACCATCGATAGACTCTTCGGTTTGTCAAGTCGCTACCCAAGCGCGAGAGACAGCCCCTCCGTAACAAGTTCAAGAACGCAGACGACTCAGGTACGATTGCAGTCATTGAGATGAACCCGGACACAACGAGCTGACAACAGTATTAGCCATTGACCTTCTCGAACGCATGCTTGTCTTTGACCCCAAGAAGCGAATAACTGCCACTGAGGCTCTCGCTCACGACTACCTTTCTCCCTACCATGACCCTACAGACGAGCCTGTGGCTGAGGAAAAATTCGACTGGAGTTTCAACGACGCCGATCTGCCTGTTGATACATGGAAGATCATGATGTAAGTTGAGAGCAAGTCTCATCACTCTAAAAATACTGACATAACCTAGGTACTCGGAAATTCTCGACTATCATAATGTTGAAGCCGGTGTCACCAACATGGAAGAGCAGTTTAATGGACAATAGAAGGGAGAAGTGGTTAATAAAGGGGAGGAGATGCTACCAGTGCATAAATACTTGAGGAAGAAGCAGACCAAGTCACAGTGCCGATGATACCACGAAATTCAACGCATACGCCCATGATCTATCCCACCACACTCACACTATCCCGTGCCCACATGAAAAAGGACGATTCAGGAGAGACGAGAAGACTAAGGAAGACGAGTGTCGAGATATCCACCGCAACAACTGAGCATGCACATGCAAGAACACGAACGCACGTATGGCGTTGGGGAGATAAGGGAAAGACTTTGGAATTGAAAGACGGGGACATATGTTACAGCAAACTACCTTCACAAGGGAAATGTTTATCGTCTTGGGGCAAGAGGAGCTTTTTTATTTTTATTTTTGTTTATTATCGTTCTCCTTTGCCCTTTCCTCACCATATATGTTATTTTTATTGTTATTTTTATCGGTTTAGGCAAGGCTGTAGCGGGGCATGAAAATACACGATGCATGAGGGTTCCCAGGTTACATATGCTTTTTCTTCTTGTTTTGGCTTACTAGCTGGTATCTTTTGGACGTTTGGGTAAATTATAGAGTTGTAAATGACATGTTATGATGAATCAATGGTACAATTCCTGTATACAATACAAGTGGCATGCATTGGGAGGAAGTATGATGCACGATGTACTAGTAGGAAATAATAATGCAATTGCTAAACATCCCACATATTCAGGGGTTCCTACTTGAAATCCCCAAAAATGGAGCAAATGAAGAAGCTGGAGTTCAAATACGTCATATTCAGGTAATGTTGTCGTATACAAAACCGCTCTGTATATCCATTATTCGTTCTAGTATCCACATCACATGCATGCATACGCACATATTTGTGAGTATGTTTTCTTGTGTGGAATTCTTCATCCCCTTGCCGAACGTTTCAAGAGCAGCTTTCTGCCTGGAGTAAAGCCTCAAGCCCGTCCATTTCACCGCTATGGTATATCATGTCGTAGAATTGACCTCGTCTGTTGTACAAGTCGCGAGGCGAACCGTACCTGTAAGCGATGTTAGTTGTGTATCACAATGAGTAGATATGAACTCGTGAACAGCTTACTCGAGAACCCGTCCGGCACTCATGACTACGACAGTATCGTAGTCAATGATCGTGCGTAGACGATGTGCGATTGTTACCAGAGTGCGGTCCCCCCCTGCAGCTTCAAGTTCCTGCCGTAGAACGGTCTGAATGCCTCGGTCAGTCTCATAGTCCATGCTTGCAGTGGCTTCATCGAGCAACATCAGCTTATTCTGACGAATAAGCGCACGACAGAGCGAGAGAACCTGTCTTTGGCCATGCGAAAAATTCTCTCCGCGAGGGTCAACACTTGTCGCTAGGTTCACTATATTGTGCTCGTCATCAGATGAGGATACATCGTTGTCGCTATCATCAGAAGCTTGGGGAGAGAATGAGGCAATGCCTTTGCAGTTTTCGAGAGCTCTATCGAGGACCTCCTTGGGAACTTGACCGGCAGGGTCCAAGTTTGACTCGACAGTGCCGTTGAACAGCACTGCCTCCTGGGGAATGATAGTAAGACTCTCACGGAGACGGTGTCGAGGAACTTTTGTAATGTCAACACCATCATAAAGGATCTCGCCTGAAACCACATGGGTAAAGCGCAAAAGGGAGAGAACCAGCTGGAGAGCAAGGTTGTTAGTGGTACAATTTGCTCCTCGAGTATCCGATACTCACTGTGCTCTTGCCAGACCCTGTTCGTCCTACCACGGCCACGCGCTCGCCAGCTTTGAACTTGAGGTTCACGTCGGTGAGGACGTCGGGCCCATCGGGGTCATATCGAATCGTCACGTTTCGAAACTCGATCTCGCCAGTCGTGGGCCAAGATTTGGGAACCACATGTGACATGTCGTCGGTGTACTCGCCCTCCTCTGGGTAGGTTTTGTCATCTTTCTCTTCTGGTTCTAATTTGACGTACTCTTTGACTCGGTGAAACTTGATACTGGGTTAGAAGGCATTCGGTAGAGAGTAGCGATTGTACTCACACTCTGCATCTCTACTTCAAGATCGTTCATGGCTCGTACCAACAGCAAAATCGTTTGGCTAAGCCCATTGGCATTAGTGAGTGAGAAACCGACCAGTCCTGCGGCCACAACACCCGTCTGTGAAACTGCAATTATGCCGGCCGAAAGACTGACAAGCGCTGTCACAAGGTCGACACGTACAGCCACCCATCGATTGGCATTGAAGCTGGCTTCCGAAGAAGCTGACCAGGTTCGCAGTTTGCAAGCTAGCTCTTCTCGGAATGTTGATGCCATACCATTTCTGGCACGAATGACAGGGAGACCCGCGAGAGTATCGGCAAACTGAGAGAAGACGGGCGACTGGGCTGAAGAGGTTAGTCGTTTGATTACGACAGCAGTTCTGGTGTAAGCTTCGCCAATAAGAACACCAAACAAGCACGTGAAAAGTGCTGGTATCATGAAAATCGGCATGATACTACTAACCGCTCCAATGCGGAATAGCATAAGGAGAATAGTATCGAGCATGATGCGTAGCATAGTACTGATCGTTCCATCGAGAGAGGCCATGTCACTAGAGAAGCGATTCGTGATGCGCCCAATGGGGATATGTTTGAACCACGACAGTGAAACGCGCATAATGGCACGGATGAAGTCGTTGTGTAGTCGTCTTGCAGCGTTCCAAGCCCCCCACTCAAACATTATGATGGCCAAGCAGTAGCTACCGATTTCAAGCAACGTAAGCACAGCAAAGATCCCCATATAATATGGGATATCAACATGAGCTTGATGGTTGTAAGCCTCGACCCAAACAGAAAGCCACAAAGCAGAGAGGAAGGTGAAAATATTTGTAGCAAGAAGTAGCCCGAGACAAGCAATGACGAACACAGGGTGACCGAAGTAATTCATGTATTGTAAAACTGGCGTCGGATTTAGTAAAACTCCAAAGAATGATGAGGGCGTGCTTACAAGTCATGCGGCCAACCTTTCCAGAAGCCTTCATTTCCTGGCTAACAATATCTCTGTGGTACTTTTCCTCGAGAATCTTGTTTGTGTCGTTCAAGTCATCGCCATGGGGTTGAATCTCTTGCACTGTATCATCATGTGCTTCATCCTCATCTGCGTCGCCTCCAAGAACTCGGGCAATGGCAATTGGTGTGCGCACAACACCAATTTGGGGCAAAACCGACTCTATCTGACCCTTATCTAACACAACAGAGAGATCGGCTTGCTCGGCGATCCAGGGGAGGTTGGTCACGAGCACAGTCGTTCTACCCTTCAATAGATCACTGCAGAAGCAGTGTTTCCAAACACCAGCAGCTGTCTTTGCGTCGAGTGCAGCAAAAATATCGTCGAGTAATAGTAGCGGGGATTTGGAATACAAAGCTCTAGCGAGGGCAACTCTAGCTCTTTGACCACCGGATAGAGAGGTTCCGTTTTCGCCTACAATGGTCGTATCCCTGGCTGGCAACTCCTTAAAATCTTCCCAAAGACAGCATGCTTCGATGATCCTGTCATAACGCAACTTTTCCATTGGACTGCCGAAGAGAATATTAGCTTGGATACTGTCGTTCTGTAACCAGGCCGACTGGGAGGCGTATGCCACGTCGTCTGGCCTGGTCACAGATCCACTTTCCATATACGTTTCACCAAGGATAGATAACAAGAGAGTGGTTTTCCCACTGCCGCTTGAGCCTCCAATCACATTTAGACCTCCTTGGGCAAAGTGCAACGTGATATCGTTTAATATGAAAGTGGCAGCCTTTGTCTTGCGGAACGAGGCACCTTCAATGCTGAGCGGTCCTACAGGATACTGTGGGATGGGTACAGTACTCGAAAAGTACCTATCAAGTCGGGCTACTGACACCAGAGCGCTCGCGAAGTTCCTGCCAAAGGCACTAGCTTGCATTATGTTTCGACGAACGTTCTTGACAAGAAAGATAGTTGTGAAAGCAGTCGCGGCATCAAGTCGACACTTTGAGAGGCCAACATGTAGGCCAAACATCACAAGTAAGGATAAATAAGGAACGATCTGCATAACTTGATTCAGAGAAGCTTGAATCAGCGAAGTCCTCCAGAGTTCCTTTTGTTCGGCCGAGCGTGCGCCGATGATCTTTTCTGTGATGGGATCCTCCCATGCAAAATACTTGATCGCGCGGAGAGAGGCAAGATATTCTGTGACAAGTGACATGCGGGAATCCTGAGCTTTTCTGACTCGACGCTGAGAATAAAACATCAAACGTCCAAGCCAGATGGAGAGAGGAGTGGCCAAGAACAAAATAGCATTCCCAACCAGAGATGCCCAGCCCATCATCCTATACATGCCGACAATGGATATCAAGGTTCCAACAGGAGTGCCGACAGTAGCTTGAATGATGTCTCTTGACTTGTATATGGCATCTATATCAGAAGCCATGAGATTAGCCAAACGTCCAGCTGATGTACTTTTGGTGCCCGTTTGCCCATTTGTGTCTCTAGGTTTCGTGCCAGTTGACTGTAGCTCAAAAGGATCCTCTTCCATCTCCATTGAAGCCAAGGCAGTATAATACAGCTCCTGAGTGAAAGCAGACTTGATACGGACCACAAGTCTTGTGGATGTGAAGATATACTGTTGGAAAGCGATAGAACGTGATAGTGGACCGATGAACATGAGGAACAACCAAAGCCATGGCTTATAAATGGCGCCATCTGGGTTAGCAAGATACTCAAGGAGCTTAAACATGGCATAAGCAGCAATGTTTTCGACCGTGTACGACGTGGCAACCCAGAATGACATGAGAATTAACTCGCGCCTCTGGAACCGAAGGACTGTGAAGAGGGTCTTTTTAGAGATTGAGCGGGCTTCCTGGACGCGGCGCAGGAGGTACATTGGTTCGTCGTACCATGCTATCCTTGGGAGATCAGCCATGCCGAGTTTCCTCTTGGCTCCCTTCCAAATGACTGGTGTCAGCCAGTCATATGTGCAATAGTAAGTGAACCAGCTGCAGGTTTCCTCGGGAGCCGGTTCATTCTGGTCATAACCAGGAATGTTGAGCTCAGTCTGAAAAGGGGTCCATTCTCTTGGCGTGATGGCTGCGATTGCAGAAGCCGCTGCAATGGCGAAAATGCCCCCTAGAGTGCTTGTGTCGTGAAGGCACACGGTGCCTACCTGGATACACGGTAGCGTATGACCAGAGATAAGAATGACCATAGTAGCTGGGAGCACAAAGTTGATTTGATGCAGTGCCACATGGCGCCATTGAAGATGGTTGAAGAGGCGTAGAAGTCCGAGGATGAAAGCGTACGCAACGGAGAATATGTTAATCCAATGTAGTTTATCTTTAGTATAAGCAAGTGTAACGAATACTAAGGCAATAACCCTTGCAACTTGTGAAATAATTTCATACGGCCAATGGATTTTGGCAGCTTTAGAGCGAGGATTGGATGCTTGTCGACGAATTCGATCTAAGCTATAGATGAGTTGCAAAAGCGATAGGGAGAGCACCACGGCTTGAGGGATTCCAGACTGGGCAAAGCGTGACACCCGATGGATCCATGGTACCTGGTATAATGACATGGCATTTTGATAAATGCTGTGGATGTAAGTATGATGATTCCCCGGCCGTATTGGGCTGCACATACCCGGTGAAATAAGACGACTGCGGTAATGACAAAGATTGATTTTCATCGTAGGGAGAGAATTCATGCCCGCCGAAGCGGTGTATTATGAGATCCATGATGGCGACATAGACATGAACGAATCTAAGATGACAGATGTGAGGTAGAACAAAAGACGAATATGGTCTGGTCTAGTAGATGTATCTAAGGTAGTGAGTGTCTGCTGTCGTCCAATCCGGACTTTATGCCAATATCACAAACGCAACAGGAGGGATGAAGGAAGGATGAATAAGAGGGCAGTGAAAGAATCAAGAAGTAACTACCTTAGTAACTACCTGAGTCTGGAAAGGTGTTGAGCAAGTGCAGCCCGGTCTAGCTGGACCTGTACCTGCCTTACCTACCTTATCATCTTGAAGTCATGATCATTGAATGGCTGGGGACGAGTGGGCAAGTGGGCAAGTGGATCAACCTCGCCCGAATATCGGGGCGGAATTGCCAACCTACAGCAGCCGACGGCCCTAGACTAGTGCTGAACGTTAAGTGCTTTAGTGGGTTCACTTCCACTGTTTCCAGTGGGTAACGGACCTGGACGCCGACCTACCCGTGGAGGTTCCAACGTCGTCTCTCTGCCCCCAGCTGAAGCAGGGGCCGAACCGACATCAAAAACCTAGACATGGAAGCATGGTAGACATATTGACGCCTAAACTATTCGTACCTCAGTCTTTGGTATTCTTTGACCGCCTCATTCTGTTGCTGACCGGTCTGCCGGTTTCGGCCAACTACCTACAGACGTTACCTCCTCTGTTGTCTCTTTGTTATGCACACTTTTCCATTACAGTCAAAGAGTGATTGTGGCTGCATCCATCATAACGGCCGTGTTATCTCCTGGGAGCCTGTTCTATAAACAAGAGGCTCAGCTCAAGGCATCGGATTGTAGGTACCTACCTAGTCTGGACTAATAAGTTACAATATGGTTTAAGTCTCTAGGGAAAGCGACATTGGCACTGGCTCAGGCAGATCGCGTGATTGGACGGTTTATCACGTCAATTCAAGTTACAGCATGTCCAATTGTTTTCGGATTGCCTGCAGTCCGCCCACCACGTGTTAACTTTCAAGCATGATTGGCTGTGTCTTATAGAGCATCAGTACAATCACAGTTGCTATCCTGCATATGGATGTATCCGTTCTTTCGGGTGGCACAGAGAATAGGACTGGAAATGTGCGAAGCAGCTGTTCAGAACCTTAGAATGCTCGATTTAATTAGAGTTTATTCATAGTATCGAGCAGACGGAGAGCCACAGTCTGCTCACTGTAAAGACCCGAAGCTGCAGGGATGAAAAGGATTGCCAAATGCCTACCAACAGCAGCACCAATGCAGCTGTACCTCTGCTATCTTGGTAAAGGGGTACATAATCCAACTTGGACGCAGAATATATGTAGAATCTCTGTGTCTTTACAGATCAAAGCGATTAATCACGGAATTTGATCAAAAAGCTCAAGTATATAGTGCTTTACAGAACCCAGGTTTCCATAGCCAATCAATAAGGATTCGAATGCGAACCAGGTGTGCTGGCGCAATGGTAGCGCGTAGTCCTCCTAAGACTAAGGCTCAGGGTTCGAGTCCCTGGTATACCGGAGTAAATCCTTTTACTTTTTTGATGGTCAAGGAGATAATCTACCACGCTGTCTTTGGTTTTTGCTACGCATTGTAAAGGGCCGGCACTTTCGAAGAGACTGCAGGCAACCGTCATATTCACTCTCTGGTAGAGTGCTCGTGCATTGCTACGAACTGTGTCGTTTTGATGTTGTCTAGATTACAGGCAGGCATTCAACAGTTTCGCCAGCTACTCCTTACATTCTTGGACATACACCATAGTGTGTTGATGTATAAACACACCCATCAGTCTTTTTTATTATTACCAGGATCATAACCTAAGCACACAGCCGTTGCATAGTCTCCATCATGGCTGATCGAGACCAGGGCACTTGTGTCCTCCCCTTCTCCTTCGCCACTGCGAATCCGCGCGATGGGCGGTCCGCTGCCCAGTCTTGGACCCTCCACGGGCCGTTTTTCAATCACCACATCGTGAAACGTCAGACGTCGATGCGGATGTGCTTTCATGGCAGCCTCCTTCGCCGCAAATCTAAAACAGGACGCTGAGTCAGCGGACGTCCGGACATGTCATGATGTAGTTGAAACCAGATACCTCCCGGCGATGAACGCAGCACAGCTCCACATCTCGGGATTGTTTGCTGCAATCTGTTTGTGTGGCTGGCTGGTCTCATTTGCTTTGTGCAGAGCATCCTGTAGCCCTGGCTTTTGCGCCTTGACGCTGTCGAGGACGTTTATACGCGCATGATTCACAGCTAGTTCTTCAGGAGATAAAACCCTGTTCACAAAGCGCGCAGCTCGAGGGCCCGTTAGAATCGTATAGATGCGCGATATTTGGCAAATATCGTTTCCAATGTTTATTGGCAAAGGAAATGCCCGTAGAGGTTTCATTAGTTCTGCTCGATGGATGTTATATGATGGACGTACCGTCAGTAACTGACGATCTTGGTTTACTCTGATTGAGCCGCTAGTGCCGGCATCTTATCAATTGATCTCCACCTTCTACGTCATCGAGCATTCACCTCAAACATCATTCCCCTTGCTTTGACCTCGTCATGTCTTTTGAATCGAAGATCTTCAATTGCAGCTAAGCTCATACCTAGCACTAGGTAGTAATCTGGACAACAATTACCTGCAACGAACATAGGTAGCAGGACTAAGTGACATTTCGATAAAACCACAACGCCAGATTCACCCATTACTCCGCATTCAACGTCGATGTTGAATGATGCAACAACAGGCCGGCTAAGAACAATGAACAAAAGACACATGATGGCGAATAAACTGCTTGGGTTCCATACGCAGTTGTAAAATAGTTGGCCACGGGCCTGTTGATGGGAAGCATTGCTACCCCCGGGCAACGACGTATATCAGTCACCTGTTTTGACGTTTACTCAGCAAGCAGAGGAGCACGCTCCTGGTCAGCAGGTGCGCTGCGCCAATTGACCTCCCTGCCTGTCGCGACAGGAACAGCAACGACAACAGTGGCGATGAATAGAAGAGCCATGATGATAAAGGCAAAGATCCACTGGAAGGCAATCACCTGGTGAAGGAACTGGGAAACTCCAATAGCGGCAGCAAAAACGCTAAGCGAGAAGCCCATGGTGTAATCCTGCGTGTTGTTTGTCAGTGTGCTGTGCCACTCGGGCGGGGTAAGAGAGCATACCTTGTAAACCATGATGAAGAAGAGTCCATAGGCGAGGATGGACCAGATGAAGATGTTTCCAAAAATACGAGGCACAAGGTGGTGAGGGTGGGGAATCATCAGAGCACCGTTCCAGTAGATGGCAACAAAAGTCCAGGCCAAAGGTCCAGAAACAACAGGTGTGTGAATAAACCGGGGGTACGTGTTGTGACGGAAGTAGAGCGAGGAAAGATTGATGAAGTTGAGAATGAGGATAACCTCAGCCCAGTGGAAGTGAGAGCGGACAAAGAGCATGATAAAGGCGAAGTGGAAGAGGTTGTTGAAGATGAAATGACTTCCGACGCTGGCGGCAGCGTGAACGATGTCCGAGTTACTCGAGAAGAGATGGCCGATGTACCCAGCCTGGAGGATGAAGAGGACAATCCTGGAAAAACTATTAGCATAGGAACACACGTACGGCATTGGGAAGATACATACCAGTAGATGGAGGTGATGATGGGGTTCAGAGTGAAAGCGGTGCGGTACATGTGGTTTTGCTCCCAGATCTTTCGGTTTCGAGTGTGGCCATCGTCAGGACGGTGGAGAGTATAGTAAACGGTGACGACCAGGGACAAGATCCAGGTAATAAGGGTCAGAATCTTGTAGGTGAGGATCGAGTTGTTCGAGTGGGAGTCCCTTTTCCCAAAGGGATTGTCTGTTGACGGAGTTAGTTGATATTCACGAGAGGGCAAAGGGTCGGCGTACACTGCTGCCAGTTCGCCATGGTGAAGTGTGGATGACTCGAGGTCAACTCTTAGTTGCTGTGAAGAAGTTATATGGCAATGAAGAGGAGGAAGAGTGAGAGTATTAGGAGATGCTGGGAATGAAAGAGTGGCAGAAGGAGAAGTATTTAAAAGCACGGCTGGACGCATCTACAGTGACATAACGAGCTAGGGAGTTAGGACCTACCTACGCCTGCCTACCTGAAGTAAGGTGTGGTTCACTCCATTGCTTTGCCTTAGCTCTGCGGGGAAGCGCTCAAGAAAAGAGGGGCAGGAACAAAACAGCCTAACAGCCACACCATATATGATGGTATGGGTGTCACACCACACGCCATGATCCAGAGCAAGTTCAGAGTATTAATCTAGGACAAAGTGCATGTCTGAGGTAGGTAGGTAGGTTAGTAATTTGATTTAAGTTTGTCTCTTATGCCATATTGTGCTGTGACTCGCTGATGATTGATTACCTACCCAACCTTTACCAATCGCCTTATACCTACTGCAACACCATAAAGCAATGTGGTAGTAGACAGGAGGTACCTGTCTGTTTGCAGCAAGACCTACGCCACAGGGCCACTAATAAAGGAGGGCGGAAGCGCATGATTACCTGTCGTCACCTTGGGTGATCCGTATTGGAATGGGACTCTTACCTGGCCTTGCCCAACCTGAGCGAGCGATGCATCTTTTGATGCTCTGCCTTGCTTGACCAGATGACCTCGTTAGAAGAGCGCTAACCTACTGATCAACTAGAAATTTGCCGGGGATTAAAAAGAGATCGGGCTGTCATTGGTTTCGAGATGTTCAAGCCGGCGGCCATCACGATTCTGGAACAGATTGGTGTGGTGCAATGGGGGATGACAGTGGTGCCAAACGAGATACATGCTGTAACTGTCTACGTAATTCCCTAACCAAAGTAGTACATATGTGAGACAATGCATCGAGTCTATTGAATTGACATTTACTCCTGCTTTACATAACTAGAAATGCCGAGTAGGTACAGGACCTGGTAATCAACTGCCCAGACAATTGATGAATTTTATCTACTAAATTCTGCTATTAATACCCAGTAGGATTATGAATCAATGCCAGGTCAGGTTACAGCGCATACTCCCCTAAAAGATCATCGAAAGTGGATCGCTCAGGAGTGTTTTATCCCCGGAGGTAAGTTCTGTTTCTGTCCATCCCATCCCATCCTTCCTGTTCTGCATTGGCCTGCGTTTGGCCTGTTCCATGGTTGCAAGTGCAAGCAAGACAGGCGTCTCATGGGGTTGTGATTGGCTATAGTGCGGTACCACCATCATCGGTTCGTAGCGGGACATTTTGTTTTGAACCGAATCTACTGCTTGGCTTGGTTGAACCGTACCTGCCTACGTAGCTACAGAGGTACCTATCTAGGTACCTGAGGTAAGGGAAAGTCGGGCTCCAAGTGTCAGAGCGCAAAAAATAAATAGCCCAAGAAGTCTGGTTTGAACGGCTTAAACTGACCTACTAATTTCGTCCCTTTCGCTTTTTTAGCTCCCAATCTTTCTGGTAGCCCAAGACCTACGTACTTGGCTAACTTACCTCAAGGCAGGCGCAATTTACCTTTGGAACAGACATGAATCTTAATTTTATGTACCGAGGCAGGTAAAAAAAAAAAATATAGAATGCAGGAACCGGGCTTTGTATTCTTATGCTGCACCTCCTCATCGAGATTCTCATCAAGTGGCTTGCTTGCTTCCTTGTGTCAAATCGGAAACTAACTCCATACTTGAGCTTGCAACTGCTGCGTTTGATGCACTGAAAAACAACCACTGAAATGTCCAGAATTTCATACACCAGGTTCCCCTGTTTGATAGCGTCGTCAATATGCATGCAATGCAGTGCATTTCAGTGCCATATGCCTCCTTGCCAAGCACAGTATCTGCTCAAACCTGCGCTATCTTTGTTTCAAGGCCGAACGATCTTTGTGATTCAAATCGGCATTTCTCAGATTCGAAGCAAGACCTTTTGCGTGTATACTTGGGAATGATGAAATGAGCTGCTCGTGCTTTCTCGGCATCGTACTCTCAGATGCCCTTCAACAGCCTATCAATCAATGCATTGGCTCATGTGCGCTCGCATCCCGTGTCAACTGCTTGTTCCCATTCGACAATTACCAGCAATAACCCATCGGCTCCTACAAATTTGTGCTTGTACAACCCGAAGTCGCATCATGGTCGGTATCTCCCTGATTGGCAGAAGAGCCTATCGCCTGCGTCTTTCCACTCCTCGAGGCTTGCCTCACGCCTTGCACGTCTCTTTTCGGCCGAATCTGGGCGATGAGTAGAAGATCGCCAGTCCTTTGTCGAGTCTCTTAGACCGGCTCCAGGAGTCAAGTTGTCGCTCCTGTAGCTGCTCCCTAGTTGCACGACAACCGAATAATTTGTTGGATCGTTGGCGAGCTCCTTGTGGGCTTGTTCGCCGCTCGCATGAATACTATGCATAGCCCAGGACGACTTGTGGCTGTCCCGGGTGCTCATGTCGCGTTCAACAACTTCATTCTTTTCTCTGTTTTCGTAAAAATCGGCAAGTTGGCCATCTTCAACCGGCTCGTATACGTTGGGTATCCGTGGGTACTCGCTAGGTTCAACCCACGAATTACAGATATCGTCCATCTTCATGGTTCTGCGATGGTACAGTGCTGATTGTGATTGCATGGTGTGATGGCTCTGATGGAAGACTGGTAAATGCTCAAGAACAACAGGCTGGTGGCTATGAGGCTCTTAAACGATGACAATTGGAGTTTTGGAAATCGACATGTCGAGGGAAATGAACTCGGCCTTTACTGTGAATGCATACTCGCCCAAAAGCTCACGCGCATCCCGCAATACCCTGACCAGTCTGGGGACCTGTCACGCCAAAAAGGAAAACGGACCAACTACAATGCAGCTCCAAGAACGAACTACCGAATTGTGTCATGATGCCGGTCTATCCCAGGACGGGCCTCAAAAAGCGGTGTTTGTTGGGTGCCCAGTCAAGACCAAGTTGGGTGTCGTTGGGCTACAAGCTAGAGCGAAACATGCCATACTACACTCACGTCGTATTATTGCAGTAAACACTCACTGATACCACACTTGCTAACTTGGCAAGTATTGGAATTTCAATCTTTCTTCGAAAAAGAGACTGAGACCTAGGCTAACCGAGGCTGTGCTACAAGATCCATCCTTATGCTTGTCATTTTAGCTGCTGGTTCGCCAGTCTACCGCATACATGCATGCATGTGTATGCACAGCCATCATCCTTACGACCAACCAATGAAACAACTCTGTTCTTGGGTGTTTTCCAAATTACAAAATATGGACAATTCACACCCAGCCTAAGCCTCAAGGCTCAAGGCAGCGGCATCGTACAGCCTGTACTGTATAAATGAGGCGTTTCCCAGGGCAATGTAGAATTACATGCAATCATTTTCAGCCGAGAGCTGCAAAGTGCAAAATGCCACGCTTAAAAGAAGCACGCTTTCGCCGCTTACAGTCGTTTCCTGATTATACTCAACACTCTGCATCTTATCTCATCATCTCAAATCTCTCATAGAAGAAACAGACGCCATGGAGGTCAGAGAAAGGTCATATTCGAGAGGGGCTGATGACAAGCTCAAGCCTACGACACGCATCAACGATGAAACGTGGGAAAAGTTCAAGCCTCTCCTCTGTGGCTTATACAAGAAGTATACCTTAAACATAGTCATGGACACCATGGAGAAGAAGTACGGCATCGTTCAGAGGTATTTCCCCCGGATATCATACTGCGTTCTTTCTGGCCATTGACTAACCAACAATTGTGCTCGATCAGCAAGCGCCAATATGGCTATCGTTTCGAGAAATGGGGTGTAAAGAAGTACAATGCTAGCGACAAGAAAACGACACTCATATCCACTGGTGCATTCAATGAGTCGATCGACTTTGGTGATATCGACTTCGATCAAGAATCCAACGCTTTCGACCAACACACGATGTTGGACCTTCGCGATGGAGACACTCTAATGGCCACAGCTGGGTCAGACGATATGGACTTTGATGAACCATCAGATTGTCCAGAGCCTCTCATCAAATATCCCTGGTCAACTGGATCAGCCGAAGAAGCGAACAAGCTTGCCGCCGACTTCTGCGCTGCCATGCTCGACGACTCGAACGCTTCCAATCTATATTCATACCTCCATCAGTCTGTGGCAAACAGCGACCAATCTTACTCAGAAACCAGAGAGTTTCTTGCTGTCTCTTGTGCTCGAGTTGCTGGTAAACCAGACAATGCCAATAACGCTAAGGAACTTCTTGCGCGCGAGTGGCCACATGCCTTGACGACTGGAAATTCCGACTCTCCATTTCTTCTGTCAATGCTAAAAGCATATGTAGGAAGCCATAAAGACGACACGGACAGGTCAACTTTCGTTCATCAAGTCACGCAAAATGTCGAACAGCTACTCACCGCCGACCGATCACTTCCAGATATGACGCATAAGTATTCATCTATCGATCTCGTGACGTTTTTCTTCCTCAACTATGCTTTCGATATCTACGATGATTGCTTTGACCAGGCAAATCCCCCAGACTTCATGACAGAGCACCTACTGCACGAGTTCATCAAGAAGCAGCCTTTTATAAAAACACTCCGCCTCAATCGTCCCTCGCCTCTGCGCCGTTGTGTTGAGTGGTGCGAGGAGCAACTACGCCTAAACCACCCGGTGGCTTTACAGGATTCTCCAGTCAAGCCCAGCGCAAACATGAGTTCTTGGTGGCACAATATTCGAGTTTTTTGCACTCTTTGGGGGGTCATGGTACAACTGGTGCGGGCAAATTGTGCCCCTGACTGGTATGATCAGTGCGAATCAGCCTTCGGTATAACTCCTTCGGAGCTCCTCGTAACTCTGTCTTGGATGATTTGTGAAACCACTGCTGCGGACGGTGTTGTTAAGGAGGCCAAGCTGCTTGAAAGCGTGGCTGATGGTGCAAGCAAACTCCTTGACTTTGACGAGCCCAAGCTCTGGATAACATTTCTCTACAAGTTTGCTTGGATGAACGAGTTAGTGAACCCGGGCGAAGATGAGAAATCCTTTGAGACTCTTGTCCAAAACCAACTTCGCCAACATGTCTCTGAGGTGCTCAGAATCCAGCTGCCATACCCACCGGGCAGTCAACCCGACAGTGTCGCCGAAATGGACTTCTATAGCCTCCCGCATCAAGAATTTGCTGACTTTGGCGTTGACTCTCGAATGAATAACTTTTATAACTAGTGCTGTCTAGATAGCAACAGCTTTTAGCTTTCATTTCATCATTCCTCTATGTCTTTTATTTTTAGTCATTTGCACACGGTCACATACCATGTATATACATAGAGTTTTAGAACTTAGTTGTGGTCAACTTCAATAAATGGACAAAACAAACTTAACAGGCAAGCTCGATCTATGTAATGCATGGGTATAAGCAACAATGATCCTCCGTAGAACTGACAGGCTCTCTTATCAACACGCCTTGCTCGATGCCTCATCTAATAAAACAAGTAAAACGAAAATTCAAAGCACTTCAGTCTTGCCGGAAATCATAAATAGTTATGTGATTTATCCAGCCAGCATCCAAGCGCACCTCCCCTTTTCTCCATAACCATTTTAAAGGGCTTTCCCTTACACTTCCGTTACCAACTGCTCGCCTTCGTCAAGCAACTCCGTGACCTTACGGAGGTTGCCAATAAGGCTTCTTCCAAGACCACTGAGGAGGAGTTTCTCGGCATTCGCAGGGAGGCCGAGATACGTGGGTGGCTCACGCTCGGGCAAGCGGTGAATCCAGGCGTTGAAATCCTGGAAGCTGGTGCCAGACGGGACAGAAAGGCCACCGTCAGGTCCGTCAACGAGCTTGTGGTCAACTTCGTAGGCAGAAGGAGTCAAGAAAGACGTGACGAGCTGAGAGAGAAGTTTGAAATCTCCTTCGTTGTCAATCTTACCACCGTACGTTTCGGTCACCATGTAGCGCAACATCTCCCAAGGAATATTTTGAGGGGCAATGTTGGTTCTGTTGCCAGCCGCGCTATCAACCCAAGTATCGACAATAAAGGCAGAGCATTCGTACTGTTATATGTTAGTTGACAAGTTAGGAGATAGAAAAGGGGCTGCAACTTACGTCACTGTCGTTGAACTCCCAAAATCCCTTCCAGCCCAGGTTAGGCGCATATCGCAATCTCTCCTGTACGACAGCGTGCAAGAAGGATAAGAGTAAGTACAGTCGTGCCCTTTCCACAGGACTCTTGGTCGCCCGTGTAGACAACGAAGACATGGAATCCTTCATGTTAGCCTTGACACCGGCAGGTTGCTCGTACATCAGTACACGAGATGCTCGGAGTAAATTGACTGGAATCTTCAGACTCGACTCCATAGACAAGAAAAGTCGGAAGTCTGAGTGAGGATTGAGTGATTCCATACGCTTCTCCAAGCTCTGCAACCAAGTGGGAGCCAGGTGAACGTTCTTGACCAAAACCCATGAGCCTGTTTGCGCGGCGTGGCTGATTGCCTTGTCGGCACTTGCAAGACCTTCGTTGGAACCCATGGCAATGTTGGTACACTTTACGCGCATTCTCTCAACCAAATTGTCGACCTTGTAACTGGCATCGAAGCCAGGGCTTGATACCAAGGAGATCGGCAGGGTGGCAGACACCTGAGTAACTGTCTCCTTCAGGTCCTCAACAATGTCGAAGATGCCTGAACCAAAGACTTGGTTGACGAAACGCTCTGCGACAGGAACAAACCGGTCCATCCTGAAAAGTTTGACGAGCAGGAGAGACAATAGGGCTTGATCATTAGCATCGGTGTTGTCGTCCCAAACCAGGGGTACGAAGTTCTCGGCAAGTTCTTCCGTAAAGAACTTATCCCAGTCCTCAGTAGAGATAGAATCAATCTTTTCCTTGATAACAGCGATCTTCTTGGCTTGAGCAAAAGCATCGTCTCTTTCATCAGGATTAGAAGAAAGATCCTTGCCTTCAATGCGGTTGTCAAGGATAACGTCGATCAAAGACTTGTCCATCTTGTATGGTGAAGCCTGCGCGAGTAACATTCCGAGAGTAACTCGGTCTCTTTGGAGCAAACCGAGAGCTGTCCGCTTGAATGTGTTGACAAAGAGATCTTTGACGATTACGTCACGTCGGATGTTGTGGTCAGTTTGACCAGCCAGGTTCTTGTTGCCATGTAGGACTGAATGGAAGATATCAAGGAAGTACTGGAGTGAAAACTGGTAGAAGTGGTTGAGGTAGTGCAATTGCTCCAAGACGGCGAAGACAGCACTGCAAGATCTGGCGATAATACTATACTGTTGCGTAATCTCCTCAACCTCAGCCATGACGCCTTCGGTGTTGCTCATCTTACCAGAGATCTCAGCAGCCTCTGTCTTGAGAGTTTCGAGTGTCTCGATAACGTTGTCATCATCAAGAATGTTACCACGAGACTCGTTCAGAGCCTGGAGTAATCGTTTCTCCAGTTGTCGCAGATGGACCTTGAACTCTCCCTGCAGTTTGATGAGGTTTGAGCGTCGTTCATCAACGTCAGGACGCTCAGACTTGAGGACGTCGTTGAGAGATTGTGTTTGGAGACTGCTCTGAGTGACAGTGAAGTTGACGAATGTGGTTCGACTGCAAATATCGGGGGCGAAAGTGGCGGAAGGGTCACGAGTTGACAGATAAATCTTGAAGGCCGGCGAGAAATCAATCTCCTGCTTGCCAAGTTGAATAAGGACACGACCACCAGTCTTCTGGTATTCCTTGTTGAGGACATGGTTAAGGATAGGATCCAAGTGTTCAGCATCCTGGATAAGAATAGGGTTACCGAAACGGAGAGAACTCTCAAGCTGCTTGGTAAAGGTATCGTCCAAGAAGCTTGTCACCGTCAGGCGGCGGTCTTTGCATTCTCTCTGCAAGAATTCTGTAACTCGTCCGGAGGGATCGATGATGAGAGGGTAGCGATTGAAACGCTTGAGGATGATGGCGTTCTCTGTGCAAAGGTCATCGACGGGAAGAGTGTTCTCCTGCCAGCTGAGACGCTCATCTGCAGTTGACAGATATTCGGTCACGGGATTTGTTGACTTGTAATGTATACCGGAAAGGTGAAGCTGGTGGAACCAGTCATCCATCATCGACTTTCGGAACGTCTGGTCATAGAGACCACTGTAGGCCAAGAAAGCAGCAGCGACAAGAACGTCTCCTACAAGAGTGCTGATCTGGATCTCGAAAGACTTGCTGCCCTCTTCCCAACGAACTCGTTCTGAGGACAAACTGTCGAGAAGTCGAACACTGCGATCGACCTTGAACTGGACCTTTGACATCTCTGCCTTGATGGATTGCGTCTCGCTGATGAGTGCAGCATATTCAGTCTTGTATTGGTTGATGCTTGACTCCAACCCAACGATCTCGTCCTGAGTGGCCTGAGCTTCTGCCTTTGTTTGGAGTGCTTGCTCCTCCAGCTGCTCGACCTCGTGCTTGAGAGGACCAACACGATCGAGAATGTCAAAGTAGTTGACCTGAGCGGTAACCCACTGGACAAGGGGTCCGCACGCCTTGGAGGCACGGTTGACCTTCTCAAATGTGAATTCAGGGTTGGACAAGAAATCGCTGCGCATCCTGTTCCTCAACGACTTGTTCATCTGCCTAGCGTTGTCAAACATGAGAATGCTAGCAATGAAATCATCCTTTCGAACAATACCTTGCACAGCCTTCCAGTCATTGATTTTGTGGCCAAGCAAGGTACACACAGCATCCATAGCAAGCTTCACGCCCTGGGGCGGGTTACCCATGGACCTGACTTCGGTCAAGTGCTGACGCTTGATGTTACTGACACTGGCCTTTGCCTCCTCGACGGCAGGCTCTGCCTTGGCAAGATCCTCCAGCACAACCTTCTTTCGTGAAGCAACCTCAATTTCCTGCTTGTCCAAAGCAGCCTGAATCTCCAGCGCAGTACTCTTCCTCTGCTCCGCTTCACGTTGATCAGCCACCATGCGTTGTAGCTTTTCATTTGCCTCTGCATCCTTCTGCTCCAGCTGCTTCTTTTTCTCAGCCAGGCTTACTCGAAGATCTCGAACCTTGTCGACGGTGTCTCTAAGCTTTTCCAAACCAACGTTGAGATGGCGTTGCTGTTCTTCAAGGTCCTCTCGCTTCTCATTGTAGAGTTTGACATATTGAGCGACGAAATCGAGGAAGTGACGAGGTGTCAAAAATGTAACCTTGCCTTGCTGCTTGAACAGCTTTTCGTTGTATCTCTGAAGAGAGTAGTGGATATACACCATCGAGTTGACAACCGTCTCACGATGAGAAGGAGGTAGTTGTAGACCACGATAAGCCACAGGGACAGTATCAGGACACTCAAAGTTGCTTCGGTCCAGATCAATAGAATGAGTGAGCTCATGACCAACTTGGAACAGAGCTTGATCAGACCAGTCACCGAACCAGTTGAGAACGCAACGGTTGAACAGGGCAGGACTGGTGGCAGCCTTGGAAGAGAGACCATCCTCGGGTGGGTTCATCGTGAAGACGACGTGCAGGTTCTTGACAATTTGCTGCGTGAACCACTTGTACAGCTCCTCAGGGGAGTCTAGGTGTAGGTTTTGTCGCTGGGCACCTTCCTTACAAGCGGTCATGAGGGCAGCATATTCATCACCCTCGAAAAGACCTGGAACTTCGGCGTTGGCGAGCAAGGTGTTCATTCTCTCCAGG
The DNA here is from genome assembly GCF_000240135.3 of Fusarium graminearum PH-1. Lineage (NCBI taxonomy): Eukaryota > Fungi > Ascomycota > Sordariomycetes > Hypocreales > Nectriaceae > Fusarium > Fusarium graminearum. The sequence continues at coordinate 5,874,305 of NC_026477.1, forward strand.
AAGCCTGAATCCAACACGTTTGACTCGTCCATGATGAAGCAGATTTTCTCGCCCTTGCAACCACATCGTCGAAGGACATCCCGCAGATCATCATCAAAATCCTCGGCGGAATACTTTCCATGGACCTTGATTTGGAAAACCTTGAGACCGTTCATCCAGGCCACGAAGCGAGACAAGGTTGTCTTGCCACTACCACTGACACCAATCAAGATGAGATGGCCTTGGGGTTGTCTGAAAACACGATCAATGCGCAACACGTGCTCCAATACATCATTAAATAGGATTAGAGGAACGTCAACCTCTTCCTCGCAGAAGGTCTTCAGTCTCGCCTTGACAAAGTCTCTCAGCTGCTCACGGTCCACAGGGACATAGTTTTTGGACAGCCAGTTAGAGAAGAGAATAGGTCCTCCAAGGGCCTTTTCTGTGTCAATGTTGGGGAAGTATTCGAGCGCGATGCGATGCACAGCCTCGTCAGTCCATTGTCGCTCTTCCTCAGCGACCAATCGATCTTGGAATAGACGAAGAGCTTCATGGGCCCAGATTCTGATGAGGCCTTCAATAGACAAGCTTTCCAAGGGTCGAATAGCCTCGTAAACACCACGAACCCATCGCGTCAGTTCACGGGGACTGTACACGTAGTGAGGTTGAATCTTTGGCGTAAATCTCTGCTGAGACTCGAGATAGAAACGAACCATGGCATGGGTGAGGGCTTCGGAATACCCTCGAAGAGATGGAATAATCTTGAGAACTGCAGAGTTGAAAGTGCCGTAAATCTGGTTGAGAGATAGTTCACCAGGGTAGTCGACCATGATGAGTGGTGCATGTCGAAGGAATCGAGCGCCCATGGGTGTACGTCCAGCGTCGGTGGGAGGATTGCAAGCACCGACGAACTGAATACGATCGAGTGTGACCCAAGACTTATCAGATGTTCGCCAGAAACCATTGTGCTCAACCATTTGGCGCAGGAATGAGATGGCGCGTTGGGTTCCGTACTTGTCTGGCGCGGGCAAGTTGATTTCATCACAGAAGACGACAAGCCATCTACCAATTTGTGTCGGGGAGAGCATGACGCCATTCAACGTTTTCTTGTACTCACAGTACTGCTCAAATGTCTTGATAAGAAGATCGGGAGTTGTTGCGCTCGAGAAATTCAGACCAACAACCTCCATGTTAGGCAGCTTGCGAAGTGCACTGAATAGGGTCATTGTTTTACCTGAACCAGGAGGACCACAGAGTAGCAGAGGCTTGTGCTCCGCGAGCCATGAGTAAAGAACATCTTCATGGCGGACGGTGTCCAGAGTGGGAATGACAACATCGGTCTGAGTAACGGAGTGTGTGTTGACTTCAACTGAAGGCACCTGGTTCTGCCATGGAGCCCATTCACACTTGGGTAGGGTTACATCAAAGTCGATGAGCGAGCTAGTGCCGTCAATAGGAGGGGAGCCGAAATTGGCCAATCCACAAAGCTCGTCACCAAATGCTTTCCGGTCGTTGAGAGGGCAGTCACCAGTAAGTGCCCAGACGAGTGCAAGCAGGAGCTTCTTCGAAATGAAGGACTCGATCTGTTCAGACTCCAAGGGAAAGTCGGAATGCTGCACGTTATAGTCAATGGCATCCCGGACTGCTTTGTTTAGCAGTGAGAAGAGAGTCGTAAGGACTCGGGCGACAGTAAACTCCATGATATGGTTGTAGGCCTCAGCTTGCTTTAGAGCCCGCAAGATGAAGTCTTCTTCAAACAGATAGATACGAAGCAGTGCCGCAAACTCGCCTTGCACGGCCAAAGTCTTGGCAGGGTTCTGCGCGGTAGTAACGTTGTCTTCGTCCAAATCCTCAAAGGGAACGCTGCTGAGGGTGGACAGATAGTTTTCGACCAGCATGTTGGGCGACACGGTATCCTCACTGAACCAAACCATACCACAACGACTGACAGTAGCCAGAGTTGCATACTTCAGGGTCTCGACTTCGAACATGATTCGAACGTTGGAGGGAAGGTTGAGACGCTCACCATTGGGAAGCGTGAGCAGCTTGTTGTCATCGAGTACACTGTTCAAGTTTTCAACCCATTCAGGGTCCACGTCACCATCGAAGACGATCCAATGTCGTTTAGAGTCCTCACCACGGAGGTTGTCGACGATCTTTCGCAGAATGCTGGTGAACAAACCATCTGTCCATTCACGGGTAGTTGAGTCAAGGTTTCCGTACAGAGCCTCCTTTGACATGACCTTTGAGTCAATCACATGCGAAACGCCCTCAACTCCTTCAACCTTCTGAAGCGCATCAAGCAAAAGTCTCCAGGCTGCTGATTTACCAGAACCAGAGTTACCAACCATCATAACACCATGGTGGATTTTCTGAATCTGGTACAGTTGGAGGACCTTGGTCATCCAAAGTTCGTTGACCACGAGGTGACGTTCGGCAGCAAGGGTTCGGATAGCGTCTTCCAATGCTACAAGGTTGGCAGGGACATATTGCACGCCAGGGAAGCAGTCGGTTTCGATGGTCATCATGATGTCGACATCAGACTTGATAAGCTTAGGCGCAATCGTTTCCCGGATGCTTTGCACGATGATTTCAGGTTCAACAACCTCTTCAGCACCAAGAGTTCCATCGCCTAGACGAGCACGTTTCAAGCCACCAGAGCTGACCAGGACACTCTTGAGAGCACGCAGACCAAAATCATAGTGAGCTTGTTTGGACAGCCTTACAGAACACTGGTCGAAGAAGGGCACAGTGTGCTTAGACAATTGCTTGGCTTGGTTAAAACCTTGGGAGTAAAGCATGACCTCAGCGATAAGCTCCTTGTCAGGCTTAGACATTGCTACACTGCGGAAGAGCTTCTTCAAGTTGTCGGGCAAGTTGGAACGGCCAGCATAACCAGGGTTCATGGTGATGAAGATACCGGTGTTTTCGTTAACGTGAAGCTGGCGGCCAACCAACTCGATCTGTGACTGGTCGTCTTCAGCACCTTGTTTGAGACCCAACTGAATATTTTGAATCTGCTGCGATACAGCGGACAAAATTCGCTCCTCCAGACGGTTAAATTCGTCGAAACAGCCCCAAGCACCGACCTGGCAGATACCAAGGAAAATACGACCCATGGCCTGGAAATCAAAAGTGTCGTCACAACAGAACACAAGGGTAAATCTACCGAGTTGAACACCCAGAGCCTTGACTGATTCTGTTTTACCGGTACCGGCGGGTCCGTACGGTGAACCACCAAGACGTTGGCACAGAGCTTGAGTGAGAGTGAGGAAACATCGATCGGTAAGAGGTGTGCGGACAAGGCGCTCGGGAACTCCCAGGTATTCGAAACCGTAGTTGAGTTTGGCATTGGCCATCTTGATGTAAAGTCGATCCAAGAATTCGCCCTCCGGATTGTAGACATATCTCATCTGCAGCTGCCACAGGTAATGACCTGTAGAATTGGCGTTGGCATTGATGAGCTTCTCGATAGTGTCCCTTTGATGAACACATTCAGTAATGAGCTGTTCGCATTTCTTCCTCAGAATGACTTCCAGTTCTCCAAGAACTGTGTCGGCAAGTACTCGAAGGACCTCTACCTCGCGCTCGAACAAAAGCTTTAGCGCGCTGCCACCATCAGTTAGAGATCGGTCGACGGCTGTGGTCCAGGCAGCTTGGGTTGCAAGAACAACAATCTGACTGGGGTACGCATTCATGAACGCATTCAAAGCGTCGCGGTCAATGGTCTCGGATTCAAAAATGGGAGTATACTGGTCAACAGCCTCGGCAAGAAGCTCGGCAAGCGTTGACTTCATGCCACCCTCCAGAAGAGCTAGCCAGTCGTTGATCTTGGGAGTTTTTGCCAAAGAAATTTCCTTCTTCAGACGAACAGCTTCGCCCTCTTTGGAAGTGAAGCCAGAGATGACAGTCTCATCGTCCATAATGAGACCTGAGAGACCCGCAAACATCTTCTTGAAATGTTTGGCAATACGCAGCGTGTCGTTGCTGTTACCAATCATCTCTAGCAGATCTTCGTCACCAACGAAGTAGAATCGAGGGAATGAAACACGCTCCTTCTCCAGGTATTCACCTAAAGCCTTCTGGATCTTGTTAAGCATTTCAGCGAGTCGCTCGAGCGACTTTTGTACATTAGGAATATTGAGGACTTCCAGCACGTATGGAGTTTTATTGGCCTTCTTCATGACAGCCAAGAATTCGCTGTTGATATTCTGGAAACGTCCTGACTCAATAGGCAAGAGATGCTTGATATCAGCGTTACCAGTGAAGACGCCCTCAAGGTAGACCCATTGGCGCTGAACGTCAATCCAGACATCAAAGAGTACATGGACACGGTTGAGCTTGTCTTCCCAAGACACAGCTTCTTCCTCAAACTCCTTGTAATAGGGGGAATGCTTCATAGCCTGTAGTGAGTTCAGATTCTCACTGCATTTCGCAAAGAGGTCGTCCCAGCCGCGAATGAGGCGGATCTTGTTTTGATAGCCGACCATCTCAAGAGCGTAATTCTGCCAAGTCTCACGAACCTGTTTCAAGAACTCCTCCAAAGCCATCTCACCCTGTGCCTGGGCGATAATGTCCTTCACGATGATTTCAGTAGCAACAAGGTTGAGGTCCCAGACATCACCAAGAGTCATAGAGCTAGGTGAAAATCGTTTCTGAGGCTTGATCTGTTTGTAAATCTTGACCCAGTGGCGCTCACGGATCGCATCAGACTTGAGGTCAGAAAGAATAGAGTTAACCTTGAGGAAACCGCGCAGGATGCCCTGGACATGCTCGAAAGCAGCGTACTGTCGCATTCTGCTGGGCATATCCTTGGTGCTCTTGATGAGGTCGTCGACCTTGGAACGAATCTTTCGTGGTTGAACAGCAGTCCAGAGAATATCACGCGTCTCGTTAAGGCTTGCCCAGATAGTTGAGAGGTTTGACCAAACAGACTGGAAATCCCGAACTTCTTCAAGTGTCGATTCAAGGGATGTGTCAAGACTGGCGGGGATATCCAATGCCTCCTTAGCCTTGACCACCATCTGCGCATCGTCCTGCAACTTCGAAATGCGAGCTTCGAAAGAAGACAATGTAGCAGATGCAACATCAGGTTGGATGGTTCCAGACACTGGCTTCTCCTCATTCCACTGTGCTGCAATTTCTGCAATTCGATCGTTGACCAGTTTATCCTCTGCAGTGATCTTTGCCCGTAGCGCATCACTTTGTTCTTGGACGATCCTCGATTTCTTGTCCAAAATTTCCTTCAAGGCCTCCCACTGGCTGTCAATCTGCTCAATGTGCAGCCAGTCATTGGGGAACTGGTATCGTTGCCTTACGAGCATGGACTGGCCCTGTCGAAACATATCGATTTCAGGTGCCCATGTCTTGACATTGCGCTTGCAGCTCTGCACAACAGTGATAAATTGCACAGCCTGGGCGGTTGATGAAGCGTCGGAACTTTGGTTCTCCAGATGTTTGCGCGCCTTCTCAATCTCTGCATTGATGTCGCGCATGCGGTTACCGAGACGACTGGCAAACTTCATCAAAATCTCATGTTGCCATTGGTCGTACTTTGCGTTGACCTTGGTCTGGACCTGGTCATAGTCAATTGTAAGATGACCAAATTCGCGGCTGACCTCCTGTGTGTCGAATGTGGATCGATTCTTGCGGAGATCTTGGAGAAGCTGCAACCATCGTGGGAGTGGCTCACCAAGAGCGTCGTAGACTTGCTCAGACTGGAGATCCCAAAGGGACTGGAACTGTAGCCACTTGTCGACATACGCGCTAATCTCCTGAAGTTTCTTTTCCATAGAAACATAGACACGCTGCAGCAGTCCGGCGCACTCGGTAGGCAAGTCAGTAAAGCGGAGCTCATCGTTGGCAATAGTGGTAAGAGTCATTTGGTATCGGGAGGCCTTGATTTTGCGAAGATTGCAAACGATTCCAAGCCACTCGTGTAGATGGAGGAACCAGCTGGCACGCGCGAATTCCAGAGGGGGGTCAAGATAGATGACTTGGTTGCGCATGACAACTTCAAGCACAAGGCGCTTCATGGTTGGGCTTTCTGGTTTGCTCTCATCGTTGTTAGTCCTCCTGCGCGACTCCTCCTCAGTTGTCTCGTCCTCGAATGCAGTAATCCACGAATGAACTGCACTCTGAAGGCGTGTGAGAAGTATCGACTGAATCTTAGCATTCAGCTCACGCACCCAGAAGTCCAGGTTTACGTATTGTTCAAGGTTCAACTGATCAACAGCCGATTGAATCGTATCCAGTCGGCTATGGAATGCCGCTTCCTCGTAAGGGCATGTGCTGAGTTCCTTTAGGGCTTGTTCAACGGTGGCATGGATGAAGTTCAAAGATACTGCTTTCTGCTGCAGTACGGAAACAGCCGCTGCGAAACCGCGGATAAACATGCCATGCTTGCTCTCGGTATTTTTGGCCAGGCCGAAGTCAGTTCCAGTAGGCAACAAGGGGCGGGTTTGTCTATTCTCGGAGTAAAACAGTTCGTGTGAATTGATGAACGACTCCCATCGAAGCGGTACACCTTCACCAACCAGTCTGTAGACTTCATTTCGATATCCGTTGAGAAGGACAGACTCCTCTCCCATGACCGCAATTTGACGAAGAGTTTGAGAGAGAGTTCTCACACTCTCCATCAAGCTGACAGCATATGGGTAAACGCGCTTCGCATCTTTGGATACAGTCGTGACAGCATGTGGCACTGAGTAAGATTGCCAAGTCAGGTTGCGGGTTTCCTTGAATAGGGTAATGACTTGCGGGTCGAAGTTGACGTTGAGTTCGAGAATGCCACCAGCAGATCTCACACGAGCGATCTCAAAAAGCTGCCCAGAGATAGAAATCTTGCGTCGTCCAACGTCATTGAGCCAGGCATCATAGATTCGGCTAGTGTCGAGCTTCTGCTTGAATAGCTCGCTCTCCTCTTGCAGCTTATGGCCTTCGGCATGCAGAGTCCAGTCAGGGCCGAGAACAGCCTCTACCTTGCGCATGTACCCATCCAACTGGAACTCGATCTGGCGCGCCCAGATGATGGCACCAGATACAGGGGGAAGATCACGAAGTTGGGCCATGGCGTGTGTTTCTGAGTGGCCATACTGTTGCTTAAAACGCTCGTGCAGACCATTGATAGCCTGCTTGACGTGGTCCATCAGCTGGTTCTGATACTCTTGGATAGCGCCACGAATCTTGGGGCGCACGAAAAGTGCGTTGAACTTGGAGAAAACTCGAAACATTTCGTTTGCAGTCTTGGCAGTAGCGAGTCGATCGCGAAGTCTGGAAATGATGGAGTTCTCTACTCGAGTTGTACGTTCGTTGTAAAGATTCTCGGCTCGTACCCATCGCTCTTTACCCTGGTCTGTGACATCCAGCATGTCGACATTCTGAAGAGCCTCCCAAGCCTGCTTGACTTCCTCGACAGCGTCAACATCGCCCATCTCCTCGACGATGATACCATCAGATCCAGTGGTCTCGGCCACACCTGGGATGGTGGCCTGCGGGCCAAGAACGGTGACAATAGTGCGTTGGAGCTGCTCATGGTTGTCACGGAAAGTGCTGACATACTTGATTCTTGCCTCAAGTTCAGAGTGCTTCTTGACGATCTTGATGGGGATGAATTTCTCGTTTCGGCGGCGGGTCACTTCACGAGCTACGTTGGTAAATTCCTTGATATGCTCCTCCCAGGTCTGGAAAATATGGTCGCAGGTCTGCATGATGTTCTTGAATTGCTGGTAATCAAGGTTAACCAATTCGGTACCAGACAACAGCCTGTGAAGCACATCGTCAAGATCGGCGGAGATGGCTTCAACAAGGGGAAGAGCCCTTCGAATAGGGTAGGGACAAATTCTGAGCTTCTTGTTTAGGTGCCCAAAGATTTGCTGGATGGCCTCCTCAACCTTGGACAGTGAAGTAGCAGACAGTAACTCGTCAAGAGGGAAATCTCGCATGAGCTGGTTGTACTTCTGCACCTTATCCATAGCCTCCTTCAAACCTGTATCGGCCGTGAAACTCACGGTGGCCTGGAAACGCTTGGCATGCTTAAGAATTTCCAGCGTCAGGAGAACTCCTTCACTACGGAGCTGACCTTCGATTCCTTCTAGAGCTGACTCCATGGACAACCAAAAATTGACTTCCTGGCTTGCAGTACTAAACTCCTGGTTCGCATTCGAGGAAGGGTCCTTGGTCAACTTGGTGATTCCCTGAATCGACTTGATCCAAGTGTTGACATTGGCTTGCAATCGGTTGAGGAAAGTACTGTCTTGAAGAAGATTCTGAGGGATCCCATCAATGTTGGGTCGGTTGTTGTTGGCTTCGGCGTCATCGAGGACGGCTTGGACAATCGAATGGAACGTAAGGGAGATCTCGGGAATATCGACATTCTGCTGGAGATGCAACAAGCTTAGTTCCAGGTCGTTGAGTCGTTTCTTTGTCACAGGAATTCCCGTTTTAGCATCCACGTCAGCTCTTCCTCGCGACCCATTGGCCAGTTGTTGACTCTTGGTGTTGGCATCAAAGTACGGTACCAAGGCGTGGTGAACCTGAGAATGGAGAACCTCCCACGGGGAGAGTACCGAGCCCTGCTCTCCAACTCCAGCGTTGAGAGATGCAGGACCAGGCAGATTAGTAATGAATATTTGAGATGTAAGAGGTCGGATCGGGTCTATGGGCTGAGGCGATTTGATAAGAACAAGAGAGGCAACGGTCGTTGGCGACGAAGAAATCTCGGTAGACAGCGTATAATTATAAGCCGCCAGCGCTATATTCAGATCAGCGAGAACACTTTTATCCATACCAGGATCTCACGCACCGGAAGGGTCAGCACCAGGCTCTACCGCAGATGAGCTTGCAAAATCCTTCTGGATATAGAGCACATTCTGGGTATCGTTCGCAAAGCGTGTGCAGCGAGAAACAGTCTCGCTATAACGGGCTTTGTGAAGCAAGCTTCCAACCTGTTCGAGTTCATCCCGTGTAGCACCAAGCGCGACCTCGCAGACGGAAGCCAGGTGCTCGACAACACGCTCCGGCTCGACGGTGGGAAAGGTTGGGGGAGACGTAACGCCGTTAGCGGAAGCTCCTGGGCTCAGCACGGCGGGTGAGGTGACCTCCATTGTTGTTAAATGAAGATCGGGGGAAGGTTTTATGTCCAGTTTAACACCTCCCAGTCATTTCCAAGTCGTCGCTTCGGTATGGGTATAGGACGCAGGGCAATCGAGGAGGGTCTGTCTATGTGGCGGTCGAGAGCTTTGGGGTTAGGCGAAATAGCTTTACGGCAAGTCAAATATTAAAACAGCTTTAGCAACATCAAAAGATAATCTCAGAGACTAAGGAGCGTAGTGGTGAGTATCAACAGTGCTGGTTGCGAAATAAAGTCGCGGAGATTGATATCAAGTCCTCAGCGGCTGATCGGGGTTTGGTGGAATAAGATGAGGTTCAACATCCAGGAGTTGTTGACTTTCGTAAGGGCACCGCACCTTAGGCTGGTTCTGCCGAATTTACGCGACTTAGGTTCAGGGGAAACCCCTGTCGCGACTGATCTGGCCGGCAATTGGGTAGAATGGATGTGTCAGGAGTCAATTGGAGGAGTATATCCCGCTATCGAGCGTCGAGCCCCACCTATGATTGAATCACAAGCAAATATTCGTTGATTTAGGAGCTGGCACAGGTACACCTACTAAGATGTAGTATGGTTTTGATTAGTACTCACTAACTTGTAGAAACCCAACCTACAGGTCTCTAAGGCTCACGTTTCACGGATCAGGGTTACTATATCAAAATCATCAACATTGGTGCTGTGGAATATCACGCGATCTTCATCTGGAGATACAGAGTACCATGACAAGAGTAACCCCAGTACTTCGGCCTGGACCCTTACATTCAAACCAGGCATACTGTATCTTCCCTATACCCCCTCTGTCATTTGAATAATAGCCCGCATAGAAGCACATGGCGTCGAAGCCAATGAATGTTACAAGCCGCCATAGGCCACTGCAGACTGATGGGGTGGGACAGGATGTGACCCGCCAATCGAGTTTGTATATGAGTATTGGTTGGCCAGAGTCTTCAGACCAGGACCTCCCCAGATTACCGGCTAACCAGCGTGGCGGTCTCCCGCATCGAGAGGGGGTCCCGGCTGGGCTGCATGTTAATGCATCAAGCAACATGAGAGTTTCCAAGAAGGGTTTCCAATAATGCATGCCATTTAAGCCCATAGCAACATGTATGTTTCATGTCATACATAGAGTCACTACGACAGCCACACAAAGGCAATAAAAATGGGTAATGAAGAAGGTTGCTGGTTTTGGAGTATGTGCATGGCGGTCTGTTTAACAGACATTTCATGGAATGACAATACTCTATCGACCCCTATCACCACCTCCCTATCTTAGTAAGTACCTTGGCAGGCAGGTCGCAAAAAGACAGGGACAGGAAAGACCAGACGGAATTCTTAGTGCTTTCTTAGGCTATACTCACCAAGACTGATCTAATGTTTCAATCAACCACTAAATCAGTACCGGTTTTTATGAGGCGTACTTGCTTGGTAATTCATAAGTGTGAATAAGTGGATACGTTGACCAGATAAGCTTTACTCCATCCAACGAGCTGCACTCAACAAATCTCAAGATCTATCAACTCGACGTTTATAAAGCTAACTGAGCCCCTTAGATCCACTACTTGTTATATCGTCTATGACTACATGCTGAGCGTGTGTTATCGACGCCGACTTAGTTGAAAAGTGCCGGCCACGTAGTCAGTGGGCAATGCTATTTCGAGTATGCTTGTGATTAAGGATATACAGTACAGCTCATATATCAAACATCGTAACGCAGGTAGATCAGATCAGAAATGACAATGTATATTCCATGTCTTCACCATGTCTGCCGTTGTAAAAAAGACCAGTGTACACGAATTGCGTTAAGCAAGTTACATCATAATCTTAAGCCATGCTCCAAAACATAACGTGCCGCCCATACCCGTCAACAAAAGCAAACCGCAAAGCCAAATCATCAGTAAGAGCAAATGCAACACATTAACCATTCAAACGCCCTCATGATCCTCAAATGTCCAATCTTCAATATCCTAAATACTCGCGATGCGTCACTAGACCAACCAATACGCCAGATTGAGACGTTAGGCTTGAGGCTGGTTCGCCCCATTGCTGTTGCTTCCCGCGAGCCGCTGACGTTGAAACATAACGCGCTCGTTACAAATGTCGATGAACTCCTCAAACTTCTTAATAATGCCGTCTTTCTCCACAATCTTCTCTTTTAGTTCACTGATCTCTTTATCCTTTTCTTCTTCCATTTTCTGCATATCTTCGCGAGCCTTGGCAATTTCTCGCCTCAACTCTGCGCGTATGCGGTCTTCGGGAGACTGATGAGGTTTGCTGTATATGGCTGGCCTATTCTCGGCAAGGCCTGTAGCAACCTTTTGAGGGTTGCGGTTGATAGCCGCCCGAGCGTTGTATATATCACGTGGCAGGAGGTGACAGTCCGGGTTCTCGGTCTGCAGTATCTGCAGCGTCTCCGAGACGCCAGCGCCTGCTCATTGCAGTTAGTATGGAATCGGTTCCTGTGGTCGATAAACTCACCGTTTTCCTTGAGTTGCTTAACAGCAGCGACCATTTTACTGTCAAGTTTGCGAGCAGCTGGGTGGTGCGATGGACTCTCGCTTGGTCCATGGTTATGCTGAAGATGAGAAGGGTCTGGGCGATATCGAATTGTCCACTGAGTTCGTTGCTCGATAGCAAAGAAACCGAATGGACAGTCGCACTTTCGCGAGGAAGTCTTGCGTTTTCGGCACTCAGGGCTGACACGGCTTGGTGGCTTACCAGCACGATCGCAAACGAAAAGGACCTTCTTCAGTCCGGGCACGGTCTTTTTGGAACGGCCAATAACAATAGCATAACCGACAGAAGTGCAATATCGAAGGACAGCCTTTTGCACAGCCTCAAGAGTCGGATAACTCCCACCCTCTGGGGGCGGAGACATCATCTCACCCAATGGCTGTGTGGGAATGTAATTAGGGTCGGCAAGCAGTTTCATATCCAGGCCACCAGTCTCCTCGCCATTGGCATGACTGTCGATATCCATCGATTCTTCCCCAGTGGCATCTGGTTTCTGCTGCTGTGGCTGTGGCTGCGCTTGCTGCTGGACTGGCTCTGGAGGAGCAGGCTGTTGCTTTGGCTGTTGTTGAGCTTGCTGCTGTGCCTGCTGCTGTGCTTGCTGCTGTGCTTGCTGTTGGGCCTGCTGCTGAGCTTGTTGTTGAGCTTGTTGCTGAGCCTGTTGCTGCTGCTGAAGCTGTTGTTGTTGCTGGAGCTGCTGCTGTTGGGCTTGTTGATCCCTCTGCTGCTCTCTTTGTTGATCGCGCTGCTTCTGCTGCTTTTGTTGGCGAGGTGCTGGCTGCTGATGAGGCTGAGCCCTTGGCTGCTCATGCTGCTGTGCGTGCTGGAGCTGTTGTTGCTCTTGTTGAGGGGTACGAAGCTGCTGCTGCTGCTGAGGATGTAATTGGGCCTGTTGCTGCTGATGTTGTGCCTGCTGTTGTTGATGCTGCTGCTGTGGGTGAACTTGCTGCTGATGATGCTGTTGCTGTTGTTGCTGCAGCTGTTGCTGTTGTTGTTGTTGTTGTTGTTGCTGCTGCTGTTGCTGCTGCTGCTGTTGAAGTTGTTGCTGCTGTTGCTGTTGCTGTAACTGCTGCTGCTGTTGCAGGTGATGTTGCTGCTGTTGCTGCTGAAGTTGCTGCTGGAGCTGCTGATGTGACTGGGCCTGTTGTTGGCTCGACTGCTGAGGTAAGGGGGGCGATGGGGCTTGAGGCTTAACCTGAACTTGGCCAAGCTTTGGTGTTGGCTGAGCTTGTTGGGATTGAGGCCGCTGCTGGGGAGATTGCTGGGCATGATGCTGATGGAGGGTTTGCCGAGGCTGGTTGAGGGGATGAGTAGCATGACTCAAATGCTGTGGATGCATCTGCTGTTGCTGCTGAGGATGATGGAGCTGGTTGGGTACGACCTGTCCCAAGGTAGGGAACATCATCTGAGAACGTGACTGCGGTAAACCTCGAGGGTTAGACACGTCGAGCGGGCTGGGCACCGCATTGGACATGTGCGAGGTTGAAGAGCGTGAGGAGCCATTGGAAAGACTGCCGTTCACATGCGTGGGGTTTGAAAATAGATGCTGATGGTATCCGGTAGGCGGCTGCTGAGGCTGATATGCCTGTGTCTGATACGGAGGCGCGGAATGAGGCGCGGGCGATTGTTTGTTCTGCTGACCCGGGTGGGGAGGAGGATATGGATTGCGGCGAAGACTGGCCTGAGGGAAGTTGAGGCCAGTATGACTATTAGATCCCGGACGCAGACTCGACATGTCGTCTGGTCAGGCCCCGGCAAATGGGCCGGATTATAACGCGAAGGTATAAACGCGAAAGGAATTGAAGGCACAAAGAGCAGAACTGATGGATAGGCCGGAACTGTTGTTGTCGCGATTCTGTAGCAAAGGGCGAGCGAAGCAGGGTGCGATGCGACGTGACGTGACGTGATTTCGATAATCGAGTCGACGTATAATGGCAGACTTGGTTACGTGACTATCGCGAACTCTTGATGAGGCTGCCGTGGTCCGTCGTCACGCTCCTCGTGTAGATGTCGTGGCCCGTTGCCGAAGCCGAAGGCCGTAACGGTGGACGGTGGCGGTGACGGAGAGCAAAGGACGAACGATGCCGCCGTGACGTTGATATCGCCGGGCACGAGGTGCTGCTGATACGGAGCGGAGCGCGGTGGTGTGCGGTGCAGTGTAGTTCAGATTGCGGAGCGTGTGTATGAAGCAAACCCTGGGACCCAGGATCTTTGGGGGTGTCGATAATGAAGCTGGGTTGGGCTGGACTTGGGGGAGGAGGAGGCGTGGAGTCGCGGGTTCTGCAGAGGCGTGGGCAGAATTATGGGGATGGGAAAAATTTTGGCCCGCGTTGCGTCTGCCTGCCTGTTTGCCTGGCGTGATCGAGGCCTGGCCTGGGCGAATGGGGGGGGGTTAAATTTGGCAGGGGAGGGGCGAAGGGAAAACGAGAACCCGGGGGCAAAGAGACAAACAGACAGACAGACGTACGTGAGTGACTGAGTGACTGAGAGAGAGGGGAGGTGCGATGAGAGAGAGCAGGGGGAAAAAAGATGAAAAAAGAAGTGGGAGGGCAAGACCAAAAGCCGAATGGGTGCAGTGGCAGTCAGCGCAAGTGCAGTGCAGTAGAACAAAATGGACAGACACCCGACGCCTCTTCTATCACGAGCTACGGCACTGTCCCGCAGCGTACTGTAATGCACTGTCCGTGACTGTGCTTGTTGTTTTGGAAAGTTGTTTTTTTAAGTTAGCACGAGCTCTTGAGACGGGAAAGCTGTCAAAAATCGAGTCACAGATGAGATGGGGGGGGATGGATGGGATGCGGATGCAAAGGCAGGAGGATGGGAGTGAAAGAGGGGAATGGGAAGGCTAGAAGGGAGGGAGTGGCAGAGGCAATGGCCATGGACGTGGACATGGACGTGGCAGTGGAAGGTGCAGACGCAGGCGCATGCGTAGAATCAGGCGCGGGCAGGCTGGTACAGGATTGGTAAGGCGTGTGTTTCTTCAATCCGGGGCTGTCAAATGTTTCCCTACGGATGGAACTGTGGGGGATCTTGCATCGTGGCGCTAGGACTCTAGTCCCTGTATCGATCACTATCGGGTAACTGGCATGAATTAATAAATTATATATCGAGGCGCTTCCACACGTTTATTAGATTGCCTTTTTATCGATCGTTTGATATCTGAACTCTCGGCTCGGGTCTTGTTGATAAGGGATTGGCTTTGTTTGTTTTTGTGTTATCTGCTTACCTAGATTAGGTTCTCAGGGCTGTTGAGAAACAGAGGAAAACCCAGGATTCGAGATAGAATACTACGTACCTGGGGGTGATGCGTTTATACTACCGAATCTCTTACCTCTGAGACAGACTTGGATTTAGTGACCGAGATTGGTAATTAGAATAATGGAATCAGTGAGACTCAGCTGCCTAGGTACGCAAGCCAGGGGGTGGCCGTTATAATGTAACGGTGATTAGAACTTTCGCTTGAGAAATAAACGACCTTGTCCTGATAGACGTTAACAATCTTCATGTTGCCCTTACATTTGCCTTTTGTTAACAAGGGCCGCTTATGGAGTCACACACGTGATCCGGTTGACATGTCTTTTCATCTATCAATAATACCAGCCATTCATTGCCTTGTACAGATTAGGTGAAACGAAACATTATCATCTGAATTACTGTCATCAACTACCATATAGCCCATCTCCTCAAGTCCAAATCCTTGACGTTCGTAGTATTTGTTTATTCGCGCGTGATATGTCTCATATTCTTCTTCCCTAATCCTGTCTTACCAATAACTAACTTGCATGGGAATAAGAAACTTTCGCTGGTCAGGAGTTCCGTTCCAATCTAGAGCACGTTTAGTCAAATAATCGTCAATTATCGACGTGTCAGGTCTTAATTAAGCCATAGCGTCACCCTATTCAGGAATCTCTTTACTCAATTCGATTGCCAATATCGCTCTAACGCATCCGTCACATTGGTATTGGTGTGTCACGTACATTTACAAACGAGGAAAGGTTGCAACTATAATATTCTTATCTATTGGAAAGAGAGCCAGAGATACTCTAAGGTCTTGTATGTTTTCTTAAACTTAGCACAAAGGTTCGCGACTCAGATAAATGATAGTGAAGTTCTGTATTCAACCTCCATGGAGCCACATACAAACGGCTCTTGACTGGACCCAATATATTATAATACCCCGTGATGGTATCTTCGTAAAAACAAGTACTCCATGTTTCGTTAACCGCCCAAACGCCGCATTTGTTCTGTCTATAGTTGGCAATGTAGATAATGAAGGGATTGAGAATATAAAAGTTCCTCTGTAGAGTTGTCACAACACTTTACTGGTCTTCGCTGGGTGTAATTGCTGGCAGTCCTGCTGCCCGATATCACCTCATCACTCGACTTTCCTCCTCTTGTTCGACCGCTTCCCGACATCTTGACCATCTGGAAAATGACCCTTCTCGATCTGATGCTGCCGCAAATTGTCTGGCCTGTTTTTGTACTGGCTTGTGCATCCAGGGTATTGGCAACGGTAGATTATTGGAGGCTTTGTTGAGTGCTGCAATCTCATGTGCTTGGAGAGGCTGCAACTAAACCATCGAGGATCGCCCTTGGGGGTGTAGTTGCATAGCGTACAGCCTATATCCGACTTTATCTTCGCCGTGGAAGCCGAGGATGCAGCAGTTGCTGGTGTAGGTGGCGAATTGGCTGCTGTTGGAGTCGCCTGAACCGAGCTGGTATCTGCGGGTGTAGGAAGCGGTTGAGGGTTCAGTGCACTGTTCGGCAAGCTCATATAGTCGAAGGGCTGTCCAGCATCAAACGGGAGATTCTCGCTAAAATCGAAGGTTTCTGGTGCCGTCGAGTTGTTGAAGAATCCAAGATCTTCATCATCAAATGCGTACTCCATCACACTATCTGGCAGTCCGTTGTCTTGAATTGATTGGGCATTCATCGGCTGCAAGGGTGGGATCATTATCGTCTTTATCAGCTCGATGCCATGACAGTAATATGCAGACCGAAGGTTCCTCCCGGTTGCATTTTTGAAATACAGAGTGCTCATTTGCTTCCTCACGTGGCGTATGTAACCATCAAAGTAGACATGTGGAGGTAGATACATCTGGACCAAACTGTTTAGTCGTTTGGGAACTCAAAATCGATGGACTTGGACTTACCTTTCCGATCTCAATCAAGTGAAGTTCCAGACGCCGCGCTGATATAAAATCAGAATTGACGCGCTGTATAAGATGGTTCAGGGCTGTTGCAAAATGTCCATAATGGGTGTAAAACTGAAAGTTTTCTTTGAGAATGAGACTTGCAGCAGCAACTTGATGTGAATCGAGATGAACGCCCATGGTAAAATGTTCCATGTATAGTTGAGAGGTGTGGATAACAGCGTCATCAACAACGTTCAAGGTAGCGAGCTCCAATTGATCCAGGAAGTATTTTGCAGCAAACGCCAGTGAGTCGGCATCAGAATCGTGTATGTTTGAATATTCATGTTCTTTCCCCTTGAGACTCGACGAGCGGGATACTGATGTTTTAGCTCTTACAATGTTGACAACATCAGCATCAGTCATTGCAGCTGGTTTCCAGAGAGCTTTGACAACCTGTATATACAGTCGAATATCTTCCCGTGAGAATAAAGCACTGTACGACATGGCCTGGCCGAAGAGTTCTGCAGATCGATTTGTAGCATCTTGTTCGTGAGCGATGAGAGAGAAACAATAGCCCAGGTGAACAAAGCACAGAATGTCTACGGGGACAGTGGGCTGACGGCCTTCGATGATATCGACGAGAATTTGGAGGCCATTTGCAGCTATCGTCTCGGCAGATAAGCTTTTGAGCTGTGTGACGAGAGGGTTTTTGGTAATATGATCGAGTTTACTCATAGAATCGGCGACATGCAATTTGAGAGTACGCCATATTGTGTCGATGAGAGATCGAGGATTGTGATATGAGCTGGCCGTTGGTTGTGGTAGTGTGGAAGCCATTGATGGTGACATGACTGCATGATTATTGGTAAGAGTGAGGTTCGACTCGAGATCGAAGTCGGTGGGAAGTGAAGAGTCATTCAGAGTAAAGACTAGCTGGACAAGAGCAAGAGGGTCGTGGAAGGTGTTGCCAGAAGGCAAGGCACCCAACATTGGGAAGTCTGTGGGGCACTCGCGCAAGTGGGAGTCATAGGGCGAGTCTGCCTTTTTGTCCAACGACTCCCAGTCCTTAGCCGCGGGTGCCTTGCGAGATATGGCGAACGAGTTTGCCCTGAGGAGGCCTCCTGGGTTTCCAAAGTCATTCTCAGATGAACGGAAGTCCGAGTCAAACACTGGTGCACTTGCCCATTGATCGGAGTATGCTGAGATGGGGGAGATGTTGAAGCTCTCTTTGCTAAAGGTAGTGTCTGTGGTGTTTGTGCTCGAAGTTGAGTTTGTACTGGCTGTCGACCGAACTGAGGTGCTGGGTGCCACTTGGCCCTTGCTCCGCCTCTTTTGCTCTCGTCGATAATCTTCCAAACCTGACGTGTGTAGTTGGAGGGTGGGCCTTGCCAAAGCCGTGTTGCAGCCAGTGTCTGTGAGACTTACAGGGTGAACCGTGCCTGGCGGGAATATGAAATCGAAGGGCTCTCCAGAAGCTGCATCTGATTCGAGCTCTGCGGGGTGATTAGGCAGAGCCCGGCTTGGAATAGGCAACGATGAGATGAATGGGGTGGGCATGGGGGCCAAATCGGGTTCTGCCTCATGCTCATGCTCATTCTCTATGATAGGATGCAGAGCTAGGCCACTGGAGCCTATCTCGTGGATCTCGTTCGATGGAAGTTCAAGCTCATTCGGGGCCACGGCTAAATCATAGCTGGGTGGTGCCTCAGGATCAACAAGGTCGAGGTCGAGATCGAAATCCGATAGGGTTGGGTGTTTGGACTTGTGGCCGAGAGAGTTGAAGAAGCTCTTTGCCATGGACAATATCTTTCTTCTCCTAGAAGGATGTCCTAGACACCGTTTGCATTTGGAGTCGTTGAAACGCTCGGATTTTCCGCAGTCGTAACACCAATACTCACTCGAGGACAGCCAGCTACATGAGTATAGATGCTGGAGCATGAGTTCGTGGTTGGGAAATCGCTTGCGGCATCGCAACATCGGACATTCCAGCTTCTCCTGGGGAGTCAGTTTGTCGCATGCATTTCGCTTGACGGCAGCCCAGACGATGAATCGATGAAGAGCACAGTCGTCACTCGAGGTATCGCGGGTCCTGTTTGCCAATGAGCCGGGAGTTGAATTTGACAATACAATGAAAGAAAAGTTCGTCTCTTACACGCAACTTGATGATGCTTCACTGTCGTATGATACAACAGATGAAGCAGAAGAGGATGCTGAGTCGATACTGAATCGCCTCAGACTTATTCGATGACAGGGACTTCGAGTAAGGCGCCGTAGGGCTGAAGATCCTGAGCCAGGATTTATACTGTCCACTGATAGACGAGTTTTTGAATCCATTTTGGGCTTTGGTAAATAATAGTAAAAATAGAATATGATCTTTTATCGGGATGCCCCCAGATTCTGCCAATAGGGCAGGGGCTTGAATGTTGGGTTGGGCTTCTCTGCACTGCTACAAACGGAGTCAACTTGAACAATTTCAAGTAGGCACCATAGAGTATGGATAGAGGGAACGAAATGGAAACGAATCAGATAACAAGTACAAGAGTCCCGAGAAGGATTGAGTATTATACACCAGACATGGTTGTTGTGGTCTTTTTCTTCTCGTCTTTTGTTATAATA
Organism: Fusarium graminearum PH-1; assembly: GCF_000240135.3. Classification (NCBI taxonomy): domain Eukaryota; kingdom Fungi; phylum Ascomycota; class Sordariomycetes; order Hypocreales; family Nectriaceae; genus Fusarium; species Fusarium graminearum. The sequence continues at coordinate 5,893,652 of NC_026477.1, forward strand.
CCACTGGGAAATGAATTAAAGAACGGGAGGCAACTCGTTGAGGTGCTGTCCTAGAGCGAATAAGACGGGAGGGTGTAGGACTCGAGGCCTGGGCTAGGACTAGGACTTGGGACGGAGCTGGGAACTGGGGAGCTTGCGCTTGCGGCTCGGAAGGGACGTGATTGTGGAGGTTGAATGGATGAGGTGGGATTGGATAGACCCATACCATGCAAGTAATAAGTCACCTAATAACCTCTCTTGTCTACTGGTGTACGGAGACACAGTCTGGTAACTGCAAATAACAAAGTTTCGATGTAGCCGAGTTGCATTGAGGACTCTTTCTTCTTTCAGAGGCTGTACTGGTTTGACTGAAGCGTCCTTCTGTTGAGAAACGTCAGTTCGTCAGTACAGTAAGAAAGTGGTCAACTGGAGCAGAATCGCAATCAGAAATCAGCCTCGCACAGCTCACTCAGAATGGAAGTGCTGCAGCGCAGCAAAAGCACAAACCATGGGTCCATCCCCCACCTCGATGCCTTGCTTATCCCTGCTAGTTGGTCCGGGTGGCTTGGGAGGCAGGCAACGAGGCGGACACAGTTTCTGGCCCCCAAGGCAATCAATCGTACCTACAGAGGGAGGCAGATAACCGTAACGTCCGGGCTAATGACGACAACGGCTCTCTTGGTGTCATGCCCTTTATTCTCACGTCTTGGTGCTTCTTGATCAAGGTTCCGTTCCTTGCAAAGTTGATCGGCTTTGGTTTATGACAAAGTCTCCGGCTGCTGAGCTGCGTCACACCGGTACGTCTTACATCAGCAGACTATCTCCTTCAAAACATTATCAAATCAGGCCATGTTTTATCGTCACGAATCAATCGAAAGCATATTGGCTTTGGAAATATGTAGCGAAGCGTTTCTTCCTCTTTGTCACACAAAGCTGTTGTGATATCAGACCTGTCTATTGTGCATACCAGTCTACAGGGTAAGCTCTGTTAAGCTGAATCAAAGTGCTGTGGTAGATATGTACATGATAGTCAAAGATATACAATTCCGGGTTTACTTTCTTCTTAACATTGCCTGCCATAGATCCCGTTAGAACCATGATGGTATCTATACACCACCAGCATGATTCACCTCACATGCAGGAACATCCGTTGCAGCAAGAATGCTACTGGACTGCATGAAAGATGGCCAGCCACCAATCACTCACATCCGGGGCCTTGATGATTCCATGACCTACTTGCGTACGTATATCAAGCGTTGTGTAACAACTCGCCAACACAATCTCACTTGGTTCTCTCACCACAAATGCCCCTTTTGCTGTTATAATCCACATATTGTTTCTATACAAAAGTTATTGACAAAAGAACAAGGGAGCTCGCTGATTGCTCCAGTAAGGCTATGCTATATCTGTACATATAAACAATTTCTA